>NC_041381.1:169675288-169742651 GCF_002162155.2 Triticum dicoccoides
TTAGTCGTGTGCGGCGCCCCCCTCCATAGTTTACACCCTGGTCATATTGTCGTGGTGCTTAGGCGAAGCCCTGCGCGAATCACTTCACCATCACCGTCACCACGTCGACATGTTGATGGAACTCATCTACTTCCTCGACACCTTTCTGGATCAAGAGGGCATGGAACTTCATCGAGCTGAATGTGTGTAGAACTCGGAGGTGCCATACATTCGGTACTTGATCAGTCGGAGCTAGTAGAAGTTCGACTACATCAACCACGTTGTTAAACGCTTCCACTTTCAGTCTATGAGGGTACATAGACACACTCTCACCCTCTCATTGCTATGCATCTCCTAGATAGATCTTGCGTGAGCGTAGGAATTTTTTTAATTGCATGCAAGGTTCCCCAAAGTGGCATCCGAGCCAGGTTTATGCGTAGATGATATGCACGAGTAGAACACAAAGAGCTATGGGCGGTGATCGTCATACTGCTTACCACCAATGTCTTATTTTGATTCGGCAATATTGTTGGACGAAGCGGCCCGGACCAACCTTACATGACCACGTTCATGAGGCTGGTTCCACCGACAGACATGCAACTAGTTTTGCATAAAGGTGGCTGGCGGGTGTCTCTTTCTCCTACTTTAGTTGAATCAAATTTGACTGCAGTCGGTCCTTGTTGAAGGTTAAAACAACAAACTTGATAAATCACTGTTGTGGTTTTTGTGTCGTAGGTAAAGAACGGTTCTTACTAGAAGCCCGTAACAGCCACGTAAAACTTGGAACAACAAAGTAGAGGATGTCTAACTTGTTTTTGCAGGGCATGCTTGTGATGTGATTTTGTCAAGTCATGATGTGATATACATTATTGTATGAGATGATCATGTCTTCTAAAAGTTATCGGCAACCAGCAGGAGCCTTATGGTTGTCTCTTTATTGTATGAAATGCAAACGCCATGTAATTGCTTTACTTTATCACTAAGCGGTAGCGGTAGTTGTAGACGCAATAGTTGGCGAGATGACCACGACGCAACAATGGAGATCAAGGTGTCGAGCCAGTGATGATGGAGATCATTACGATGCTTTGGAGATGGAGATCAAAAGCACGAGATGATGATGGCCATATCATGTCACATATTTTGATTGCATGTGATGTTTATCTTTATGCATCTTATTTTGCTTAGTACGGCGGTAGCATTATAAGATGATCCCTTCACTAACATTTCAAGGTATGTGTCGGTGTTCTAGGAACAGGGGTCCCCAGACTTGCCTGCCTGCGACCTGCGGCGTGGCTCAAGTGGTGGCCCAGTACGACCCATCTTCATCAGCGCAAAACTCAAGACCCTCACGAGGGGCCAAGCCTCATGGGGCGGATGACGCAAGGCTTCCTCAGGAGCGGCCTCACCAGGCAGGCTAGCGAGGAGGCGGAGAGATCAAGGCAGGGGTACCTCGCGAGGTGCTCGTGATGCAAGGCATGACGATCGAGACCAGGTGGGCGCCAGGCGGGCGCCGGCCTGTGCAGTGTCCTTGTTTCCTCTTTGGTGCAAAGGGGGCAAGCACAGGCGTGGGGTACCGAGGCATCAGGCAAAGGTTGCCATTTCAATGCAATGAGACCAAGACCAGCAGAGTGGTAGGATGGAGGTCACCGTGGAGCCCAAGACGGTGTCATCACCAGTGCCTTTGGCAGTCGAAGACCAACTTTAGTCAGGATAACTTGTATGAGATGTTCCCCTTGAAAATGGCCGTTGTTGGCACCCTCCCCGCTCAATATTTGGGAAGAGGACCAGGGCCTCTATAAATAGGGCTAGACATCACAGTAGAGGGCATCGAGTTCTCATCAGATCTAGAGGCGATCGAACTCACCCAAGTAGTTCATCGCACTAGTTCAAGAACACCTCTCGCGAGGCTATTCATCCTTTATACTGTTCATCATCAGCCCCAGAGGCAATCCACCACACCACACACTGGAGTAGGGTATTACACCACAACGGTGGCCCAAACCAGTATAAATCTTGTGTCCTTCGTGTTGTTCATCGTTTAGCTTAGATTCTCGCGAGACGATCGGACGTGGACTAGTAGGGGGAAGATCTTCGCGCGCACCCCAGAGTTCAAACCTTAAGGGTCTGCCGGAACCCAGCATCCGACAGTATGACTATTCTCCCCGAGTATGCACCGTTGTGATAGTTATTCGTGTTGAGGCACCACGTGATGATCGGGTGTGATAGGCTCTGATACGTCTCCAATGTATCTATAATTTTTTATTGTTCCATGCTATTATATTACCCCTTTTGGATGTTTATGGCCTTTATTTTACACTTTTATATCATTTTTGGGACTAACCTACTAACCGGAGGCCCAGTCCATATTGCTGTTTTTTTGCCTATTTCAGTATTTCGAAGAAAAGGAATATCAAACAGAGTCCAAACGGAATGAAACCTTCGGGAGCATGATTTTTGGAACGAACGTGATCCAGTCAAGAAGCAGCCGAGGCTCCCACAAGATAGGAGGCTGCGCCCCCCTGTAGGGCGCGCCCCCTGTCTCGTGGGCCCCTCGAGCGACCACCGACGTACTTCTTCCTCCCATAGGGGCGCGCCCCCTGTCTCGTGGGCCCCTCGAGCGGCCACCGACGTACTTCTTCCTCCCATATATACCTATGTACCCCGAAAACATCCAGGAGCACCACGAAACACAATTTCCACCGCCGTAACCTTCTGTATCCGCGAGATCCCATCTTGGAGCCTTCGCCGGCACTCTGCCGGAGGGGGAATCAACCACGGAGGGCTTCTATATCAACATCCTTGCCCCTCCGATGAGTTGTGAGTAGTTTACCACAGACCTATGGGTCCATAAGAATTAGCTATATGGCTTCTTCTCTCTTTTTGGATCTCAATACAATGTTCTCCCCCTCTCTTGTGGAGATCTATTTGATGTAAACTCTTTTTGCGGTGTGTTTGTCGAGATCCGATGAATTGTGGGTTTATGATCAAATTTATCTATTAATAATATTTGAATCTTCTCTGAATTCTTTTATGTATGATTGAGTTATCTTTGCAAGTCTCTTCGAATTATCAGTTTGGTTTGGCCTACTAGATTGATCTTTCTTGCCATGGGAGAAGTGCTTAGCTTTGGGTTCAATCTTGCGGTGTCCTTACCCAGTGACAGAAAGGGTTGCAAGGCACATATTGTATTGTTGCCATCGAGGATAACAAGATGGGGTTTATATCATATTGCTTGAGTTTATCCCTCTACATCATGTCATCTTGCTTAATGCATTACTCTGTTCTTATGAACTTAATACTCTAGATGCATGCTGGATAGCGGTTGATGTGTGGAGTAATAGTAGTAGATGCAGACAGGAGTCGGTCTACTTGTTATGGACGTGATGCCTATATAAATGATCAATCCTAGATAATCTCATAACTATGCGCTTTTCTATCAATTGCTCGACAGTAATTTGTTCAGCCACCGTAATACTTATGCTATCTTGAGAGAAGCCACTAGTGAAACCTATGGCCCCCGGGTCTATCTCTTATCATATTTGCTTTCCATCTACTTTTATTTGCATCTTTACTTTTTTGCATCTATCTTATAAAATACCAAAAATATATTTATCTTATCTTACTATCTCTATTAGATCTCACTTTCGCAAGTGGCCGTGAAGGGATTGACAACCCCTTTATTGCGTTGGTTGCGAGTTCTCAGTTTGTTTGTGTAGGTGCATGGGACTTTTGAGGAGCCTCCTACTGGATTGATACCTTGGTTCTCAAAAACTGAGGGAAATACTTACGCTACTCTGCTGCATCACCCTCTCCTCTTCGAGGAAAACCAACGCAAGCTGAAGACGTAGCAAGAAGGATTTCTGGCGCCGTTGCCGGGGAGGTCTTTGCTCAAGTGAAGACATACCAAGTACCCATCACAAACCCATCTCCCTCGCATTTACATTATTTTCCATTTGCCTCTCGTTTTCCTCTCCCCCACTTCAACCTTGCCGTTTTATTCGCCCTCTCTTTCCCAATCTCCTCCTCTCTTTTTCGCTTGCCGTTTTTCTGTTTGCTTGTGTGTTGGATTCCTTGTTGCCATGGCGCAAGATAATACCAAATTGTGTGATTTCTCGAATACCAATAATAATGATTTCCTTAGGACTCCGATTGCTCCTCTTAATGATGTTGAGTCTTGTGAAATCAATACTGCTTTGCTAAATCTTGTTATGAAAGATCAATTCGCCGGCCTTCCTAGTGAAGATGCTGCTACTTATCTAAACAACTTTGTTGATTTGTGTGATATGCAAAAGAAGAAAGATACGGATAACAATATTGTCAAATTGAAGTTATTTCCGTTTTCACTTAGAGATCGTGCTAAAGTTTGGTTTTCGTCTTTGCCTAAAAATAGTATTGATTCTTGGAACAAGTACAAAGATGCTTTTAACTCTAAGTATTTTCCTCCCGCTAAGATCATCACTCTTAGGAACGATATCATGAATTTTAAACAAGTGGATCATGAGCATGTTGCCCAATCTTGGGAAAGAATGAAATTGATGCTTTGCAATTGCCCTACTCATGGTTTGAATTTATGGATGATCATACAAAAAATTTATGCCGGTTTGAACTTTGCTTCTAGAAATCTCTTAGATTCGGCCGTGGGAGGCACTTTTATGGAAATCATGTTAGGAGATGCTACAAAACTTCTTGATAATATTATGGCTAATTATTCTCAATGGCACACCAAAAGATCTTCTAGTAAAAAAGTGCATGCTATAGAAGAAATCAATATTTTGAGTGGAAAGATGGATGAACTTATGAAGATGTTTGCTACTAAAAATACTCCTCTTGATCCCAATGATATGCCTTTGTCTTCTTTGATTGAGAACAATAATGAATCTATGGATGTGAATTTTCTTGGTAGGAATAGTTTTGGAAACAATGCTTATAGAGGAAACTTTAATGCTACACCGTTCCCTAGTAATTCCTCTAATAATTATGGAAATTCCTACAATAATTCTTATGGTAATTTTAATAAGATGTCCTCCGATTTTGAGAATAGTGTGAAAGAATTTATGATTTCTCAAAAGAATTTTAATGCTTTGCTTGAAGAAAAATTGCTTAAAGTTGATGATTTGGCTAGGAACGTTGATAGACTTTCGCTTGATGTTGATTCTCTTAAACTTAGATCTTCTCCTCCTAAGCATGATATCAATGAGTCTCTCAAAGTAATGATAATTTCCATTGACGAGTGCAAGGAAAGAACCGCTAGATTGCGTGCTAAAAAAGATAGCTTTATAAAAGCGTGTTCTTCTAGTTTCCGTGAAAATATTGATGAGGATCTTAAAGTTATTGATGTATCTCCGATTATATCTATGTTTTGCAATATGAAATTTGATGATTATGGGACTGATGATGAATCAACTTTGCCTAGAAGGCGTCCCAAGAATTCGGAGTCTTTAGATCTTGATGCTAAAATTGGTAAAAGTGAGATTGGAGAATCCTCAACTTCTAATAATATTGAACCTACTATATCGGATTTCAAGGAATTTGATTATGATAATTTTTCTTTAAAAGGTTGTATTTCCTTGTTGCAATCCGTTGTTAATTCTCCTCATGCTTATAGTCAAAATAAAGCTTTTACCAAACATATCGTTGATGCCTTGATGCAATCTTATGATGAAAAACTTAATTTGAAAGTTTCTGTACCTAGAAAACTTAATGATGAGTGGGAACCTACTATAAATATTAGAATTAAAGATTATGAGTGTTTTGCCTTGTGTGATTTGGGTGCTAGTGTTTCCACGATTCCGAAAACTTTATGTGATATTCTAGGTTTCCATGATCTTGATGATTGCTCTTTAAATTTGCACCTTGCGGATTCCACCATTAAAAAGCCAATGGGAAGGATCAATGGTGTTCTCATTGTTGCAAATAGAAATTTGGTGCCCGTGGATTTTATCGTTCTTGATATAGATTGCAATCTTTCTTGCCCTATTATTCTTGATAGACCTTTCCTTAGAACGATTGGTGCGATTATTGATATGAAGGAAGGGAATATTAGATTCCAATTTCCATTAAAGAAAGGCATGGAGCACTTTCCAAGAAAGAAATTCAAATTACCTTATGAATCTATCATGCGTGCTACTTATGAATTTAGTGCCAAAGATGGCACTCGTTAGATCTATCTTCGCTTTTATGCCTAGCTAGGGGCGTTAAATGATAGCGCTAGTTGGGAGGCAACCCAATTTTCTTTATGTTCTTTGTTTTTTCTCCTGTTTAGTAATAAATCTTGCATCTACCTTTTGTTTAGATGTGTTTTTATCTTTTAATTAGTGTTTTTGCCAAGTAGAACCTATAGGATAACCTACGATGATAGTTGATTTGATTCTGCTGAAAAACAGAAACTTTGCGCGCACAAATATAATTTTGTTAAATCACAGAAACGTGCTTTTGCGTTGATTCTTTTTGCTGCTGTTCAATAAACAAATTGTACAGGACTTCCTATTTTGGTACGATTTTTAAAGTTCCAGAAGTTTGCGTTAGTTACAGATTGCTACAGACTGTTCTGTTTTTGACAGATTCTGTTTTTCGTGTGTTGTTTGCTTATTTCAATGCATCTATAGCTAGTAAAATAGTTTATAAACCATAAGGAAGTTGGAATACAGTAGGTTTAACACCAAAATAAATAAAGAATGAGTTCATTTCAGTACCTTATGTGGTGGTTTTCTTTTCTTTCACTAACGGAGCTTATAAGATTTCCTGTTGAGTTTTGTGTTGTGAAGTTTTCAAGTTTTGGGTAAAGCTTTTATGGACTATGGAACAAAGGGTGGCATGATCCTAAGCTTGGGGATGCCCATGGCACCCCAAGATATTCAAGGATATCCAAAAGCCTAAGCTTGGAAATGCCCCGGGAAGGCATCCCCTCTTTCATCTTCGTTCATTGGTAACTTTACTTGGAGCTATATTTTTATTCGCCACATGATATGTGTTTTGCTTGGAGCGTCGTGTATTATATTAGTATTTTATTTTTAGTTTACCACAATCATCCTTGCTTTACACACCTTTTGGGAGAAGCCTATTTGATAAGAATTTGCCATAATACTCTATGTGCTTCACTTATATCTTTTGAGCTTGATAGTTTTTGCTCTAGTGCTTTACTTATAATTTTTAGAGCACGGTGGTGTCTTAATTTTGAAGAAATTACTAGTCTCTCATGCTTCACTTATATATTTTTGAGAGTCTTTTAGAACAGCATGGTATTTGCTATGATCATAAAGTTGGTCCTAGAATGATGAGCATCCAAGTTGGGTATAATAAATTATCATAGAAAGTGAATTGGATGCTATGATCAACTTGATGCTTGATAATTGTTTTGAGATATGGAGGTAGTGATATTTAAGTCATGCTAGTTGGGTGATTATGGATTTAAAGAATGCTTGTGTTGAAGTTTGTGATTCCCGTAGCATGCACGTATGGTGAACCGCTTTGTGATAAAGTTGGAGCACAATTTTATTTATTGATTGTCTTCCTTACAAGTGGCGGTCGGGGACGAGCGATGGTCTTTTCCTACCAATATATCCCCCTAGGAGCATGCGCATAGTAATTTGGTTTTTGATGACTTCTAAATTTTTGCAATAAGTGCATGAGTTCTTTTGACTGATGTTGAGTCCATGGATTATACGCACCCTTTCACCCTTCCATCCTTGCTAGCCTCCCTTGTATCGCGCAACTTTCACCGGTACCATAAACCCACCATTTACCTTCCTCAAAACAGCCACCATACCTACCTATTATGGCATTTCCATAGCCATTCCGAGATATATTGCCATGCAACTTTCCACCGTTCCGTTCATATGACACGCATTACTTTTGTCATATTGCTCTTTGCATGATCATGTAGTTGACATTGTATTTGTGGCAAGGCCACCTTCATGATTTTCATACATGTCGCTCTTGATTCATTGCATATCCCGGTACACCGCCGGAGGCATTCATATAGAGTCATATCTTGTTCTAGCTTTGAGTTGTAAATCCATAAAAGTGTGATGATCTTCATTATTAGAGCATTGTCCTAGTGAGGAAAGGATGATGAAGACTATGATTCCCCCACAAGTCGGGATGAGACTTCGGACTTTACAAAAAGAAAAAAAAGAAAGAAAAAAATAGAAAGGCCAAAAAGAAAAGAAAAAAGAGAAGGACAAAGAAAAAAAAGAAAAAAAAGGGAGAAAGAAGAAAAGAGAAAATATATATATTTATATAATGAGAGAAAAAGAGAGAAGGGACAATGCTACTATCTCTTTTTCCACACTTGTGCTTCAAAATAGCACCATGATCTTCATGATAGAGAGTCTCATGTGTTGTCACTTTCATATACTAGTGGGAATTTTTCATTATAGAACTTGGCTTGTATATTCCAATGATGGGCTTCCTCAAAAGTGCCCTAGGTCTTCGTGAGCAAGCAAGTTGGATGCACCCCACTTAGTTTCTTTTGTTGAGCTTTCATATATTTATAGCTCTAGTGCATCCGTTGCATGGCAATCCCTACTCACTCGCATTGATATCTATTAATGGGCATCTCCATAGCCCGTTGATACGCCTAGTTGATGTGATACTATCTTCTCCTTTTTGTCTTCTCCACAACCACCATTCTATTCCACATATAGTGCTATGTCCATGGCTCACGCTCATGTATTGCGTGAAAGTTGAAAAAGTTTGAGATTATTAAAGTATGAAACAATTGCTTGGCTTGTCATCGGGGTTGTGCATGATTAAATACTTTGTGTGAAGAAGATAGAGCAACAGCCAGACTATATGATTTTGTAGGGATAACTTTCTTTAGCCATGTTATTTTGAGAAGACATGATTACTTTGATTAGTATGCTTGAAGTATTACTATTTCTTATGTCAATATGAACTTTTATTTTGTATCTTTTGGATCTGAACATTCATGCCACAATAAAGAAAATTACATTGAGAATTATGCTAGGTAGCATTCCACATCAAAAATTTCTTTTTTATCATTTACCTACTCGAGGACGAGTAGGAATTAAGCTTGGGGATGCTTGATACGTCTCCAATGTATCTATAATTTTTGATTGTTCTATGCTATTATATTACTCCTTTTGGATGTTTATGGGCTTTATTTTACACTTTTATATCATTTTTGGGACTAACCTACTAACCGGAGGCCCAGTCCATATTGCTGTTTTTTTGCCTATTTCAGTATTTCGAAGAAAAGGAATATCAAACGGAGTCCAAACGGAATGAAACCTTCGGGAGCGTGATTTTTGGAACGAACGTGATCTAGAGGACTTGGAGTGCAAGTCAGGAAGCAGCCGAGGCTCCCACGAGATAGGAGGCTGCCCCCCTGTAGGGCGCGCCCCCCTGTCTCGTGGGCCCCTCGGGCGGCCACCGACGTACTTCTTCCTCCCATATATACCTACGTACCCCGAAAACATCTAGGAGCACCACGAAACACAATTTCCACTGCCATAACCTTCTGTATCCGCGAGATCCCATCTTGGAGCCTTCGCCGGCACTCTGTCGGAGGGGGAATCAACCACAGAGGGCTTCTACATCAACATCCTTGCCCCTCCGATGAGTTGTGAGTAGTTTACCACAGACCTACGGGTCCATAGTTATTAGCTAGATGGCTTCTTCTCTCTTTTTGGATCTGAATACAATGTTCTCCCCCTCTCTTGTGGAGATCTATTCGATGTAAACTCTTTTTGTGGTGTGTTTGTCGAGATCTGATGAATTGTGGGTTTATGATCAAGTTTATCTATGAATAATATTTGAATCTTCTCTGAATTCTTTTATGTATGATTGAGTTATCTTTGCAAGTCTATTCGAATTATCAGTTTGGTTTGGCCAACTAGATTGATCTTTCTTGCCATGCGAGAAGTGCTTACCTTTGGGTTCAATCTTGCGGTGTCCTTACCCACTGACAGAAAGAGTTGCAAGGAACGTATTGTATTGTTGCCATCGAGGATAACAAGATGGGGTTTATATCATATTGCTTGAGTTTATCCCTCTACATCATGTCATCTTGCTTAATGCGTTACTCTGTTCTTATGAACTTAATACTCTAGATGCATGCTGGATAGCGGTCGATGTGTGGAGTAATAGTAGTAGATACAGGCAGGAGTCGGTCTACTTGTTATGGACGTGATGCCTATATACATGATCATGCCTAGATAATCTCATAACTATGCGCTTTTCTATCAATTGCTCGACGGTAATTTGTTCACCCACCGTAATACTTATGCTATCTTGAGAGAAGCCACTAGTGAAACCTATGGCCCCCGGGTCTATCTCTTATCATATTTTCTTTCCATCTACTTCTATTTGCATCTTTACTTTTTTGCATCTACCTTTCAAAATACCAAAAATATATTTATCCTATCTTACTATCTTTATTAGATCTCACTTTCGCAAGTCGCCGTAAAGGGATTGACAACCCCTTTATTGCGTTCGTTGCGAGTTCTCAGTTTGTTTGTGTAGGTGCGTGGGACTTTTGAGGAGCCTCCTACTGGATTGATACATTGGTTCTCAAAAACTGAGGGAAATACTTACGCTACTCTGCTGCATCACCATCTCCTCTTCGAGGAAAACCAACGCAAGCTCAAGACGTAGCAGGCTCTACGTTCACATACAACGGGTGCAAGACAGTTTTGCACATGCGGAATACTCGGGTTAAACTTGACGAGCCTAGCATGTACGGACATGGCCTTGGAACACTGGAGACCGAAAGGTCGAACTTGAATCATATAGTAGATATGATCAACATAGAGATGTTCTCCATTGATGACTACTCCATCTCACGTGATGATCGGACATGGTTTAGTTGATTTGGATCACATATCATTTAGATGACTTGAGGGATGTCTATCTAAGTGGGAGTTCTTTAGTAATTTGATTAATTGAACTTAATTTATCATGAACTTAGTCCTGATAGTATTTGCAAATTATGTTGTACTCCCTCCGTCCCGAAATTCATGTCGTGGGCCCTGTTCATTGGCAATTTTACAAAAAAAAACCTCATGGTTTCAAAACCGTATCAAACAAGTCCCCGCCGCTGTCTTCCTCCTCCCGCATCGCCAGCGGCCGGCGTCGCCTAGCTGCGCGATTTGCTGCCCACCAGGAAGTGATCCACCACCATCGCCAAGTACCTGCTTCGCCGCCTTCGTCGCCAGGTACTGCTCCGCCGCCTTCGTCGCCAGGTACTGCTCTGCCGTTGTTGCCCAGACCTGCGCCGCCACGATAACCTCCCGCCACGATTACCTACGGGCATCGCCGGAACCCCCCGACACGTCCTCCTTGAGCTCACGCGCGTCCTCCTTGAGCTCCCGCGCATCCTCCTCAACCTCCAGCGCGTCCTCCTTGAGCTCTGCGCGTGCGCCGCCGCAATTCCTCCTGGCCACAATCCCCTACGGGCTTCGCCGGAAACTGCCTCCACGATCCGCTGGACCAGGAGTTCGCACGCTTCCTCCTTGATCTCCAGCTCATCCTCCTCAATCTCTCGCGCGAGCCTGTGCTGATCCTTCTTCCCTGCCCACGCGCCCGCCGATGGAGCTCCTGTGCCCATACTGCTGCTGCTTCTCCCCCGCTGGTGGAGCTCCTCTGCCCACACTGCTGCTGCTCGTCTACCCGTGTTGCTGCTCATCGGCCCGTGCTGCCACGAGAGCTCATGTTCGTCAGGAAGAAGAAGGTACTGTAAGGAGTTGCTCCTCTGATCCTTGTGCTCCTCTGTTCCTGGTTGTCACAAAGAACAATGTTAACTGAATACTGTACTCTCCAATGTTAACGGAAGAACAAATAACAAAATGAAAGTAGCTTGAAGATTTCAGGTTACAAGTTAATGTGAGGGCTACTGAATTATGTTTGTGTGGATCAGCCGCTAGACATCATTTTTATTGTGGGTTTGCAAGTGCTACATCAGCTGGTTCACCATGTGGGGATCGGTCGCTCGAACCAAATGAAATTGTGAATTTGCAAGTGCAGACTGGCTACTTGTGAAGTGCTCTGTTTTTGCTCCGTTTCAGTTTCAGAACTTGAAATCTTCTTGCTGACTTCTCCATTAATTGTTAGAGGAGTATAACTTTTCTACAATCCTCTGTGTAATTTGAAAAAAGGCTCATTTGTTAGAGCAGAGTAAGCCTATTATTGACACTAGTGTACCTTGGAGAGGCCCTTGAGATGGGTCTTGCCCTATTCACAATGGCAGTAAGGTCACAATGTTCTAAAATTAATAGGAGTTGTACCACAAATAGCTGCAGATCACTTAACAACATTACATAAAGTTAAGCAAATTAGTCATAAAAAATGAAGTTGATAAACTAATGACATAAACTTCAAACTTAGTCATGATGGATTGGAATTCTTTCTAAAATGACAGGAGTTGGAAGTTTCATAAGAAATGAAATGGTGTTACAAAGGAGCAGTTTCATTTCTTAGTCATAACATTTCTTAGTCAGTAGTTCACATTTTTGTAATGCTTGCAAGGCTCATGTCATTCTAGTAAAAAATATGTGTGTATATCCTTGTTATGGTACCATGATGTACTCATCTTTTGTCCTTGATAGTAGGAGTATGGATTTGAACATGATACCTCAAGAGGAAGACAATGAAGGTATTAATTTGACTTGGATCCCTGAAGAGGAGGAACCTCAAGTGGCAGAGAATGTAGTTATGGATTTGAACATGATGCCTCAAGAGGAAGATGATGAAGGTATTAATTTGAATTGGATCCCTGAAGAGGAGGAACCTCAAGTGATAGATAATGGAGCTATGGATTTGAACATGATGCCTCAAGGGGAAGACGATGAAGCTATGAATTGGATGCCTCAAGAAGATGAAGGGAAAGAGGATGAAGCTCAAGAGGAAGAGGATGAAGTTATGAATTGGATACTTCAAGAGAAAAGAAGAGAATGGAAATTGTAGAAGAAATGGAAATTGCAATAGGAAAAGAAAGTGAAAGGAAAGAATTAGCTATAGAAGGGAAAAGAAAGAAAAGTAAAGGGAAGGGACGAAGTAGCAACAGAAGGGAAAAGAAAGAAAAGTAAAGGGAAGGGAAGGGAAGTGAACAAATGGCCAGAAAAAGAAAAAGAATGTAGCCAAGAGGGGACAAAGAGGCCCTTATGTCATGTAGTCAGGTAGTTGTTGATACCAAGTGCTCCTTGTGTATGTCTTGTGTAATCTTGTGTCAAGAGGGGACAAAGAGGCCCTTATGTCATGTCCTTGTGTATGCCTCGTCTAATCCTTGTATATCAACTCCTTGTTGGAATTTATTGGAATTTGGGTTATTTGGATTAATTGAATATCTAGGTTATTTAGATTAACTGGATTAATTTGGATTATTTGAATTAATTTGGGTTATTTGGATTTATTTGAATTATTTGAATTGATTTGGATAAATTTTAGTTATTTGAATTAGGAGGCCCACACTACTATCCTGTAAGATGCAGCTATTACTCATTTCACAGTAGGTTGACAATATGCAAATGATTTCCTAGGGGTTTCAAACCTGCTATTTGTGCCTGAATACATGTGTGTCTGAATCATGTGTCTAAGTCAGTCACAAGCACAAGCAGATCATGAATACATGTGTGTCTGAATCATACTCCATGCGTTTACTGAATCATGTGTTTACTGAATTTTAAACTTGCTAGCAATAAGCTTGCGGTACACTTTATAGTCAGATCAGGAGCCAAGCTCTAAAATTGGACTTTTAACTGACTTTTAAACTGAATTTTTACTCCAAAATAAGAGTACCATGCCTGCTTAATTGAATTTTTAACATAATCTCTCTCTTGTCCTAGGAGTACTCAATTTCAATCTCTCTCTTCGCATAGGAGTACTGAATATTTACAGTAGATTTACACTAATTTTCCAACTCAAGCAGTATCCATTCACTTATTTTGATTTTCGAACTCAAAATAAGGGTACCATGCCTGCTTAACTGAATCTTTAACATAATCTCTCTCTTGGCCTAGGAGTACTAAATTTTTGAACAATAAACGGACACACATGACAGCTACTCTTGTTTGCAGTGAGATGAATGTATTACAGCTAACTTGGGAAACTTACTGTATAAGCAACTTTTAGGCTCTTAGACATCAGCTAGACATGGTCCCTCTTGCCTCCTCTTTTCCAGTTTAAATAATTGTTCTATAGACAGGGAGAAGTACTGCAAATAAACAAGTTAATCTGAGGAAGGTTTCCTTGAATAACATAGCTAGTTAATTACTCCTACAAGATGTTTGATCAGTTCTATGTTATCTTTGAGGCAATAAACAGTTATCCTCAGAAACAACTGCACAGAGTATAGTTCACAAGTTGACATCACACTTTACAAAAGCACATCTCAGTTTACAGGAGTACATATCACATTCACTAAAATTCAGTAGATAGAGAATAAGTGGTTCAGAGAATACGCGCATTCAGTAAATTCAGTAAAGATGAAGTAGAGAAGAGACGTTCATACCCAGGTTGTATGCGTTGGTGACAGAGAAGACCCAGGCTGTAGGACTTGGAGATGCTGGAGAAGATTTGTAGCCGCCACCGCTGCTGCTGCCAAGTGAGCAGGCACGACCCACTGGACAATCCCCGCCGCTATTGCGATGTTGCGGGCGCGGGTCTTCCATGAGAGAAACAATGAAGAAGAAACCGCAAATCCATGAGCAAATCCATGAGCTTAAGCTTGTTGTCGTCATCGGGCTCATCAGCGGGACGGTAGCTGGGGAAATCGAAGATTTTTATGAGGAAGGGGAGAGCTTGGGGAGGTAGGCGAGTGACAGCTGCAGCGGCGGAGCAGGAGGCAGCTCTGGCGAGGGAGCGGGGGAGCAGGAGGCAGCTGCGGCAAGGGAGCGGGGGAGCAGGGGAGCCGCGGCGAGGGAGCGGGGGAGCAGAGGAGCCGCGGCGGCGGGGAGCAGGGCAACTGCGGCAGGGGAGCGGGGAAGTGACGGCTGCGGGGAGCAGCGCAGCTAGGGATTCTGTCAGAGGAGGACGACAAGGAGTGCGGGTTTGGTCGGGAGAAACTGGAGGTTTTTTTAGAAACAATTGCCCTTGCGACATGTTTTTCGAGACGGAGGCAGTAGATCAATAGCTCGCGTTGTAGATCCCCTATGTTTTTTGGTATGTTCCTAGAGAAAACAAAGTTGAAAGATGATAGTAGCAATGATAGGGACTGGGTCTATGATCTGAGGATTATCCTCATTGCTGCACAAAAGAATTATGTCATTAATGCACCGCTAGGTGATAGACCTATTGCAGGAGCAGATGCAGACGTTATAAACATTTGGCAAGCTCGATATGATGACTACTTGATAGTTTAGTGCACCATTCTTTACGTCTTAGAACCAGGACATCAAAAACGTTTTGAACGCCATGGAGCATATGAGATGTTCCAAGAGCTGAAATTGGTATTTCAGACTCATGCCCATGTCGAGAGGTATGAGACCTCTGACAAGTACTTTGCCTACAAGATGGAGGAGAATAACTCAGCTAGTGAGCATATGCTTAGAATATCTGGGTACTACAATCGCTTGAATCAAGTGGGAGTTAATCTTCTAGATAAGATAGTGATTGACAGAGTTCTCTAGTCACTATCACCAAGCTACTAGAATTTCGTGATGAATTATAATATGCAAGGGATGAAGAATACGATTCCCGAGCTCTTCTGATGCTGACATCAACAAAGGTAGAAATCAAGAAAGAGCATCAAGTGTTGATGATTAACAAGACCACTATTTTCAAGAAAAGGGCAAAGGGAGAGAAAGGGAACTTCAAGAAGAATGGCAAGCAAGTTGCCACTCCCGTGAAGAAGCCCAAAGCTGCACCTAAGCCTGAAACTGAGTGCTTCTACTGCAAAGGAAATGGTCACTGGAAGCAAACTACCCCAAATATTTGGCGAATAAGAAGGATGGCAAAGTGAACAAAGGTATATTTGATATACATGTTACTGATGTGTACCTTACTAGTGCTCATAGTAGCCCCTGGGTATTTGATACCTGTTCAGTTGCTAAGATTAGTAACTCGAAACAAGAGTTGCAGAATAAATGGAGACTAGTTGAGGGTGAAGTGACGATGTGTGTTGGAAGTGGTTCCATGATTGATATGATCATCATCGCGCACTACCTATACTTTCAGGATTAGTGTTCAACCTAAATAAATGTTATTTGGTGTTTGCGTTGAGCATGAACAAGAGAGGATCGTGTTTATTGCAATACGGTTATTCATTTAAGACAGAGAATAATTGTTATTCTGTTTACATGAATAAAACCTTCTATGGTCATACACCCAATGTTAATGGTTTACTGAATCTCGATCGTAGTGACACACACATATTCATAATATTGATGCGAAAAGATGCAAAGTTGATAATGATAGTGCAACATACTTGTGGCACTGCCTTTTAGGTCATATTGGTGTAAAACGCATGAAGAAACTCCATACAGATGGGCTTTTGGAATCACTTGATTATGAATCATTTGATACTTGCGAACCATGCCTCATGGGCAAGATGACTAAAACTCCGTTCTCCAGAACAATGGAGCGAGCCAGTGACTTATTGGAAATAATGCATACCGATGTATGCGGTCTGATGAGTGTTGAGGCACGTGGCAGGTATCGTTATTTTCCGACCTTCACAGATGATTTGAGTAGATATGGGTATATCTACTTAATGAAACACAAGTCTAAAACATTTGAAAAGTTCAAAGAATTTCAAAGTGAAGTGGAAAATCGTCATAACAAGAAAATAAAATTTCTACGATCTGATCACGGAGGCAAATATTTGAGTTACGAGTTTGGCCCTCATTTAAAACAATGTGGAATAGTTTCACAACTCAAGCCACCTGGAACACCACAATGTAATGGTGTGTCCGAATGTCGTAACCGTACTTTTAGATATGGTGCAATTTATGATGTCTCTTACCGATTTACCACTATCGTTTTGGGGCTATGCATTAGAGACAGTTGCATTCACGTTAAATAGGGCACTGTCTAAATCCGTTGAGACGACACCGTATGAACTGTGGTTTGGCAATAAACCTAAGCTGACGTTTCTTAAAGTTTGGGGTTGCGACATTTATGTCAAAAGGCTTCAGCCTGATAAGATCCCCAAATCGGAGAAATGCGTCTTCATAGGATACCCTAAGGAAACAATTGGGTACACCTTCTACCATAGATCCGAAGGCAAGATCTTTGTTGCCAAGAATGGAACCTTTCTAGAGAAGGAGTTTCTCTCGAAAGAAGTGAGTGGGAGGAAAGTAGAACTTGATGAGGTAATTGTACCTTCTCTCAATTTGGAAAGTAGCTCATCCTGTGATGCCTACACCAACTAGAGAGGAAGCTAATGATGATGATCATGAAACTTCATATCAAGTTACTACCAAACCTCATAGGTCAACCAGAACACGATCGACACCAGAGTGGTACGGCAATCCTCTTCTGGAAGTCATGTTACTAGACCATGGCGAACCTACGAACTATGAAGAAGCTATGATAAGCCCAGATCCGATAAATGGCTTGAGGCCATGAAATCTGAGATAGGATCCATGTATGAGAACAAAGTGTGGACTTTGGTGGATTTGCCGATGATCGGCGACCCATAGAGAATAAATGGATCTTCAAGAAGAAGACTGAAGTTGATGGTAATGTTACTGTCTATAAAGCTCGACTCGTCGCAAAAGGTTTTTGACAAGTTCATGGAGTCGACTACGATGAGACTTTCTCATCCGTAGTGATGCTTAAGTCTGTCCGAATCATGTTAGCAATTGCCGCATTTTATGATTATGAGATCTGGCAAATGGACGTCAAAACTGCATTCCTTAATGGATTTCTTAACGAAGAGTTGTATATGATGCAACTAGAAGGTTTTGTCGATCCTAAAGGTGCTAACAAAGTGTGCAAGCTCCAGCTATCCATCTATGGACTGGTGCAAGCATATTGGAGTTGGAATATATGCTTTGATGAGGTGATCAAAGCATATGGTTTTATACAGACTTTCGGAGAAGCCTGTATTTACAAGAGGGTGAGTGGGAGCTCTATGGCATTTCTAATATTACATGTGGATGACATATTGTTGATTGGAAATGATGTGGAATTTCTGGATAGCATAAAAGGATACTTGAATAAGAATTTTTCAATGAAAGACCTTGGTGAAGCTGCTTACATGAGCATCAAGATCTATAGAGATAGATCAAGACGCTTGATAAGACTTTCAATGAGTACATACCTTGACAAGATTTTGAAAGAGTTCAAAATGGATCAGTCAAAGAAGAGGTTCTTGCCTGTATTGTAAGGTGTGAAGTTGAGTAAGACTCAAAGCCTGACCACGGTAGAAAATAGAGAGAGAACGAAAGTCATTCCCTATGCCTCAGCCATAGGTTCTATAAAGTATGACATGTTGTGTACCATACCTGTTGTGTGCTTTGCCAATAAGTTTGGCAATGGGGTACAGTAGTGATCCAGGAGTAGATCACTGGACAATGGTCAAAATTATCTGTTGTTACCTTAAAGAGGACTAAGGAAATGTTTCTCAGTTATGGAGGTGATAAAAATTTCATAGTAAAGAGTTACGTCGATGCAAGCTTTTACACTGATCTAGATGACTCCAAAGTCTCAATCTAGATATGTATTGAATGTGGGAGCAATTAGCTAGAGTAGCTCCATGCAGAGCATTGTAGACATAGAAATTTGCAAAATACATACGGATCTAAATGTGGCAGACCCGTTGACTAAACTTCTCTCACAAGAAAAACATGATCACACCTTAGTACTCTTTGGGTGTTAATCACATGGCGATGTGAACTAGATTATTGACTCTAGTAAACCTTTTGGGTATTGGTCACATGGCGATGTGAACTATAGGTGTTAATCACATGATGATGTGAACTATTGGTGTTAAATCACATGGCAATGTGAACTAGATTATTGACTCTAGTGCAAGTGAGAGACTGAAGGAAATATGCCCTAGAGGCAATAATAAAGTTGTTATTTTATATTTCCTTATTTCATGATAAATGTTTATTATTCATGCTATAATTGTATTAACTGGAAACTTGATACATGTGTGGGTACATAGACAAAATACCGTGTCCCTAGTAAGCCTCTACTAAACTAGCTCATTAATCAAAGATGGTTAAGTTTCCTAACCATAGACATGTGTTGTCATTTGATGAACGGGATCACATCATTAGGAGAATGATGTGATGGACAATACCCATTCGTTAGCTTAGCATTATGATCGTTAAGTTTTATTGCTATTGCTTTCTTCATGTAAAATACACATTCCTCCGACTATGAGATTATGCAACTCTTGAATACCGAAGGAATACCTTGTGTGCTATCAAACGTCTATCTCCGAAGGTGTTTGTTGGGTTGGCATAGGCCGAGATTAGGATTTGTCACTCCGAGTATCGGAGAGGTATCTCTGGGCCCTCTCGGTAATGCACATCATAAGAAGCCTTGCAAGCAAAGTGACTAATGAGTTAGTTGCAGGATGATGCATTACAGAACAAGTAAAGGGACTTGCCGGTAACGAGATTGAACTAGGTATGAAGATACCGACGATCGGATCTCGGGCAAGTAACATAGTGATGGACAAAGGGAATAATGTATGTTGTCATAACGGTTCGACCGATAAAGATCTTCGTAGAATATGTGGGAGCCAATATGTGTTGGGGAACGTAGTAATTTCAAAAATTTCTCCTATGCACACGCAAGATCATGGTGATGGTATAGCAACAGAGGGGAGAGTGTGTCCACGTACCCTCGTAGACCGAAAGCGGAAGCGTTAGAACAACACGGTTGATGTAGTCGTACGTCTTCACGGCCCGACCGATCAAGCACCGAAACTACGGCACCTCCGAGTTCTAGCACACGTTCAGCTCGATGACGTCCCTCGAACTCCGATCCAGCCGAGTGTCGAGGGAGAGTTCCGTCAGCACGACGGCGTGGTGACGATCTTGATGTACTACCGACGCAGGGCTTCGCCTAAGCACCGCTACGATATTATCGAGGTGGATTATGGTGGAGGGGGGCACCGCACACGGCTAAGAGATCCAAGGGATCAATTGTTGTTCCTAGAGGTGCCCCCCTGCCCCCGTATATAAAGGAGCAAGGGGGGAGGGAGCGGCCGGCCTAGTAGGGGCGCGCCAAGGGGAGTCCTACTCCCACCGGGAGTAGGACTCCCTCCTTCCTTGTTGGAGTAGGAGAAGGGGGAAAGAGGGGGAGAGGAGGAAGGAAAAGGGGGCCGCACCCCTTGTCCAATTCGGACTAGAGGGGGGCTGCGCGCCTCCTTCCTTCCGGCCTCTCTCCTCTATTCCCGTATGGCCCAATAAGGCCCATATACTCCCCGGCGAATTCCCGTAACTCTCCGGTACTCCGAAAAATACCCGAATCACTCGGAACCTTTCCGAACTCCGAATATAGTCGTCCAATATATCGATCTTTACGTCTCGACCATTTCGAGACTCCTCGTCATGTCCCCGATCTCATCCGGGACTCCGAACTCCTTCGGTACATCAAAACTCATAAACTCATAATATAACTGTCATCGAAACCTTAAGCGTGCGGACCCTACGGGTTCGAGAACAATGTAGACATGACCTAGAACTATTCTCGGTCAATAGCCAATAGTGGAACCTGGATGCTCATATTGGCTCCCACATATTCTACGAAGATCTTTATCGGTCAAACCGCATAACAACATACGTTGTTCCCTTTGTCATCGATATGTTACTTGCCCGAGATTCGATCGTCGGTATCCAATACCTAGTTCAATCTCGTTACCGGCAAGTCTCTTTACTCGTTCCATAATACATCATCTCGCAACTAACTCATTAGTTGCAATGCTTGCAAGGCTTAAGTGATGTGCATTACCGAGAGGGCCCAAAGATACCTCTCCGACATTCGGAGTGACAAATCCTAATCTCGAAATACGCCAACCCAACAAGTACCTTTGGAGACACCTGTAGAGCACCTTTATAATCACGTCTTGACCATATCACATCACAACATGCCCTGCAAAAACAAGTTAGACGTTCTCTACTTTGTTGTTGCAAATTTTATGTGGCTGCTACGGGCTGAGCAAGAACCGTTCTTACCTATGCATCAAAACCACAACGATAGTTCGTCAAGTTAGTGTTGTTTTAACCTTCGCAAGGACCGGGCATAGCCACACTCGGTTCAACTAAAGTTGGAGAAACTGACACCCGCCAGCCACCTGTGTGCAAAGCACGTCGGTAGAACCAGTCTCGCGTAAGCGTACGCGTAATGTCGGTCCGGGCCGCTTCATCCAACAATACCGCCGAACTAAAGTATGACATGCTGGTAAGAAGTATGACTTGTTTCGCCCACAACTCACTTGTGTTCTACTCGTGCATATAACATCAACGCATAAACCTAGGCTCGGATGCCACTGTTGGGGAACGTAGTAATTTCAAAAATTTCTCCTACGCACACACAAGATCATGGTGATGGTATAGCAACGAGAGGGGAGAGTGTGTCCACGTACGCTCGTAGACCGAAAGCGGAAGCGTTAGAATAACGCGGTTGATGTAGTCGTACGTCTTCACGGCCCGACCGATCAAGCACCAAAACTACGGCACCTCCGAGTTCTAGCACACGTTCAGCTCGATGACGTCCCTCGAACTCCGATCTAGCCGAGTGTCGAGGGAGAGTTCCGTCAGCACAACGGCGTGGTGACGATCTTGATGTACTACCGACGCAGGGCTTCGCCTAAGCACCGCTACGATATTATCGAGGTGGATTATGGTGGAGGGGGGCACCGCACACGGCTAAGAGATCCAAGGGATCAATTGTTGTTCCTAGAGGTGCCCCCCTGCCCCCGTATATAAAGGAGCAAGGGGGGAGGGGGCGGCCGGCCTAGTAGGGGCGCGCCAAGGGGAGTCCTACTCCCACCGGGAGTAGGACTCCCTCCTTCCTTGTTGGAGTAGGAGAAGGGGGAAAGAGGGGGAGAGGAGGAAGGAAAAGGGGGCCGCACCCCTTGTCCAATTCAGACTAGAGGGGGGCTGCACGCCTCCTTCCTTTCGGCCTCTCTCCTCTATTCCCGTATGGCCCAATAAGGCCCATATACTCCCCGGCGAATTCCTGTAACTCTCCGGTACTCCGAAAAATACCCGAATCACTCGGAACCTTTCCGAACTCCGAATATAGTCGTGCAATATATCGATCTTTACATCTTGACCATTTCGAGACTCCTCGGCATGTCCCTGATCTCATCCGGGACTCCGAACTCCTTCGGTACATCAAAACTCATAAACTCATAATATAACTGTCATCGAAACCTTAAGCGTGCGGACCCTACGGGTTCGAGAACAATGTAGACATGACCTAGAACTATTCTCGGTCAATAGCCAATAGTGGAACCTGGATGCTCATATTGGCTCCCACATATTCTACGAAGATCTTTATCGGTCAAACCGCATAACAACATACGTTGTTCCCTTTGTCATCGGTATGTTACTTGCCCGAGATTAGATCGTCAATATCCAATACCTAGTTCAATCTCGTTATCGGCAAGTCTCTTTACTCGTTCCGTAATACATCATCTTGCAACTAACTCATTAGTTGCAATGCTTGCAAGGCTTAAGTGATGTGCATTACCGAGAGGGCCCAGAGATACCTCTCCGACATTCGGAGTGACAAATCCTAATCTCGAAATATGCCAACCCAACAAGTACCTTTGGAGACACCTGTAGAGCACCTTTATAATCACCCAGTTACGTTGTGACGTTTGGTAGCACACAAAGTGTTCCTCCGGTAAACGGGAGTTGCATAATCTCATAGTCATAGGAACATGTATAAGTCATGAAGAAAGCAATAGCAACATACTAAACGATCGGGTGCTAAGCTAGCGGAATGGGTCATGTCAATCAGATCATTCAACTAATGATGTGATCCCGTTAATCAAATAACAACTCTTTGTCCATGGTTAGGAAACATAACCATCTTTGATTAACAAGCTAGTCAAGTAGAGGCATACTAGTGACACTCTGTTTGTCTATATATTCACACATGTATTATGTTTCCGGTTAATACAATTCTAGCATGAATAATAAACATTTATCATGAAATAAGGAAATAAATAATAACTTTATTATTGCCTCTAGGGCATATTTCTTCAGTCTCCCACTTGCACTAGAGTCAATAATCTAGTTCACATCACCATGTGATTAACACCCATAGTTCACATCACCATGTGATTAACACCCATAGTTCACATCGTCATGTGATCAACACTCAAAGGGTTTACTAGAGTCAATAATCTAGTTCACATCGCTATGTGGTTAACACCCAAAGAGTACTAAGGTATGATCATGTTTTGCTTGTGAGAGAAGTTTAGTCAACGGGTCTATCACATTCAGAACCGTATGTATTTTGCAAATATTCTATGTCTACAATGCTCTGCACGGAGCTACTCTAGCTAATTGCTCCCACTTTCAATATGTATCCAGATTAAGACTTAGAGTCATCTGGATCAGTGCCAAAACTTGTATCGACGTAACCCTTTACGACGAACCTTTTGTCACCTCCATAATCGAGAAACATATCCCTATTCCACTAAGGATAATTTTGACCAATGTCCAGTGATCTACTCCTAGATCACTATTGTACTCCCTTGCCAAACCAGGGCAGAGTATACAATAGGTCTGGTCCATAGCATGGCATACTTTTATAGAACCTATGACTGAAGCATAGGGAATGACTTTCATTCTCTTTTTATTTTCTGCTGTGGTCAGGATTTGAGTCTTACTCAATTTCACACCTTGTAACACAGGCAAGAAATTCTTTCTTTGACTGTTCCATTTTGAACTACTTCAAAATCTTGTCAAGGTATGTACTCATTGAAAATCTTATCAAGCGTCTTGATCTATCTCAATAGATCTTGATGCTCAATATGTAAGTAGCTTTACTGAGGTCTTTATTTTAAAGAACTCCTTTCAAACACTCCTTTATGCTTTGCAGAATAATTCTACATTATTTCCGATCAACAATATGTCATTCACATATACTTATCAGAAATGCTGTAGTGCTCCCACTCACTTTCTTGTAAATACAGGCTTCACCGTAAGTCTGTACAAAACTATATGCGTTGATCAACTCATCAAAGCGTATATTCCAACTCCGAGATGCTTGCACCAGTCCATAGATGGATCGCTGGAGCATGCACATTTTGTTAGTAACTTTAGGATTGACAAAACCTTCTGGTTGCATCATATACAACTCTTCTTTGAGAAAACCATTAAGGAATGCAGTTTTGACATCCATTTGCCAGATTTCATAAATTTTGGCAATTGCTAACATGATTCGGACAGACTTAAGCATCGCTACAGTTGAGAAAATCTCATTGTAGTCAACACCTTGAACTTGTCAAAAACCTTTTTGCGACAAGTCGAGCTTTCTAGATAGTAACACTACTATCAACGTCTGTCTTCCTCTTGCAGATCTATTTATACAATATGGCTTGCCGATCATCGGGCAACTCCACCAAAGTCCACACTTTGTTCTCATACATGGATCCCATCTCAGATTTCATGGCCTTAAGCCATTTTGCGGAATCTGCGCTCATCATCACTTCCTCATAGTTCGTAGGTTCATCATGGTCTAGTAACATGACTTCCAGAACAGGATTACCGTACCACTCTGGTGCGGACTGTACTCTGGAAGACCTACGAGGTTCTGTAGTAACTTGATCTGAAGTTTCATGATCATCATCATTAGCTTCCTCACTAATTGGTGTAGAAATCACTGGAACTGATTTCAGTGATGAACAATTTTCCAATTCGGGAGAAGGTACAGTTACCTCATCAAGTTCTACTTTCCTCCCACTCACTTATTTCGAGAGAAACTCCTTCTCTAGAAAGGATCCATTTTTAGCAATGAATATCTTGCCTTCGGATCTGTGATAGAAGGTGTACCCAACAATTTCCTTTGGGTATTCTATGAAGACGCACTTCTCCGATTTGGGTTCGAGCTTATCAGGATGAAACTTTTTCACATAAGCATCGCAGCCCCAAACTTTAAGAAACGACAACTTGGGTTTCTTGCTAAACCACAGTTCATATGGTGTCGTCTCAACGGATTTAGATGGTGCCCTTTTAACGTGAATGCAGCTGTCTCTAATGCATAACCCAAAAACAATAGTGGTAAATCAGTAAGAGACATCATAGATCGCACTATATCCAATAAAGTGCGGTTACGATGTTCAGATACACCATAACGTTGTGGTGTTCCAGGTGGCGTGAGCTGTGAAACTATTCCACATTGTTTTAATTGAAGACCAAACTCGTAACTCAAATATTCGTCTCCGCGATCAGATCGTAGAAACTTTATTATCTTGTTACGATGATTTTTTCCACTTCACTCTGAAATTCTTTGAACCTTTCAACTATTTCAGACTTATGTTTCATCAAGTAGATATTCGCATATCTGCTCAAATCATCTGTGAAGGTTAGAAAATAACGATACTTGTCATGAGCCTTCATACTCATTGGTCTGCATACATTAGTATGTATTATTTCCAACAAGTCAGTAGCTCGTTCCATTGTTCCAAAGAACGGAGTTTTAGTCATCTTGCCCAAAAGGCACGGTTCGCAAGCATCAAATGATTCATAACCAAGTGATTCCGAAAATCCATCTTTATGGAGTTTCTTCATGCGCTTTACACCGATATGACCCAAATGGCAGTGCCACAAATAAGTTGCACTATCATTATTAACTTTGCATCTTTTGGCATCAATATTATGAATATGTGTATCACTACGATCGAGATCCAACAAACTATTTTCATTGGGTGTATAACCATCAAAGGTCTTATTCATGTAAATAGAATAACAATTATTCTTTAACTTTAAATGAATAACCGTATTGCAATAAACATGATCAAATCATATTCATGCTCAACGCAAACGCCAAATAACATTTATTTAGGTTTAACACTAATCCCAAAAGTATAGCGAGTGTGCGATGATGATCATATCAATCTTGGAACTACTTCCAACACTCATCGTCACTTCCCCTTCAACTAGTCTCTGTTTATTCTGTAACTCCTGTTTCGAGTTACTAATCTTAGCAACCGAACAAGTATCAAATACTCAGGGGCTACTATAAACACTAGTAAGGCACACATCAATAACATGTATATCAAATATACCCTTGTTCACTTTGCCATCCTTCTTATCCACCAAATATTCAGGGCATTTCCGCTTCCAGTGACCATTTCCTTTGTAGTGTAAGCACTCAGTTTCAGGCTTTGGTCCAGCTTTGGTCTTCTTCACGGGAGTGACAACTTGTTTGCCATTCTACTTGAAGTTTCCCTTTCTTTCCCTTTGCCCTTTTCTTGAAACTAGTGGTCTTGTCAATCATCAACACTTGATGCTCTTTCTTGATTTCTACCTTCGTCGATTTCAACATCACGAAGAGCTCGGGAATCGTTTTCGTCATCCCTTGCATACTATAGTTCATCACGAAGTTCTAGTAACTTAGTGATGGTGACCAGAGAATTCTGTCAATCACTATCTTATCTGGAAGATTAACTCCCGCTTGATTCAAGCGATTGAAGTACCCAGACAATCTGAGCACATGCTCAGTAGTTGAGCGATTCTCCTCCATCTTTTAGCTATAGAACTTGTTGGAGACTTCATATCTCTCAACTCGGGTATTTGCTTGAAATATTAACTTCAACTCCTGGAACATCTCATATGGTCCATGACGTTCAAAACGTCTTTGAAGTCCTGATTCTAAGCCGTTAAGCATGGTGCACTAAACTATCAAGTAGTCATCATATTGAGCTAGCCAAACGTTCATAACGTCTGCATCTGCTCCTGCACTAGGTCTGTCACCTAGCGGTGCATTAAGGACATAATTCTTCTGTGCAGCAATAAGGATAAACCTTCGATCACGGATCCAATCCGCATCATTGCTACTAACATTTTTCAACACAATTTTCTCTAGGAACATATCAAAAACAAACATATGAAAGCAACAACGCGATCTATTGATCTACAACATAATTTGCAAAATACTACCAGGACTAAGTTCATGATAAATTAAAGTTCAATTAATCATATTACTTAAGAACTCCCACTTAGACAGACATCTCTCTAGTCATCTAAGTGATCACGTGATCCAAATCAACTAAACCATAACCGATCATCACGTGAGATGGAGTAGTTTTCAATGGTGAACATCACTATGTTGATCATATCTACTATATGATTCATGCTCGACCTTTCGGTCTCCGTGTTCCGAGGCCATATCTACATATGCTAGGCTCGTCAAGTTTAACCTGAGTATTCCGCGCGTGCAAAACTGGCTTGCACCCATTGTAGATGGACGTAGAGCTTATCACACCCGATCATCACGTGGTGTCTGGGCACGACGAACTTTGGCAACGGTGCATACTCAGGGAGAACACTTCTTGATAATTAGTGAGAGATCATCTTAAAATGCTACCGTCAATCAAAGCAAGAATAAGATGTATAATAGATAAACATCATATGCAATCAAAATATGTGACATGATATGGCCATGGTCATCTTGCGCCTTTGATCTCCATCTCCAAAGTACTGTCATGATCTCTATCGTCACCGGCACGATAACATGATCTTCATCATCTTGATATATATCAATGTGTCATCACATGGTTGTCTCACCAACTATTGCTCTTGCAACTATTGCTATCGTATAGCGATAAAGTAAAGCAATTATTTGGCACTTGCATCTTATGCAGCAAAGAGACATCCATAGGGCTTCTGCCAGTTGCCGATAAGTTCAACAAAACATGATCATCTCATACAACAACTTATATCTTATCATGTCTTGACCATATCACATCACAACATGCCCTGCAAAAACAAGTTAGACGTTCTCTACTTTGTTGTTGCAAATTTTATGTGGCTGCTACGGGCTGAGCAAGAACCGTTCTTACCTATGCATCAAAACCACAACGATAGTTCGTCAAGTTAGTGTTGTTTTAACCTTCGCAAGGACCGGGCATAGCCACACTCGGTTCAACTAAAGTTGGAGAAACTGACACCCGCCAGCCACCTGTGTGCAAAGCACGTCGGTAGAACCAGTCTCGCGTAAGCGTACGCGTAATGTCGGTCCGGGCCGCTTCATCCAACAATACCGCCGAACTAAAGTATGACATGCTGGTAAGAAGTATGACTTGTTTCGCCCACAACTCACTTGTGTTCTACTCGTGCATATAACATCAACGCATAAACCTAGGCTCGGATGCCACTGTTGGGGAACGTAGTAATTTCAAAAATTTCTCCTACGCACACACAAGATCATGGTGATGGTATAGCAACGAGAGGGGAGAGTGTGTCCACGTACGCTCGTAGACCGAAAGCGGAAGCGTTAGAATAACGCGGTTGATGTAGTCGTACGTCTTCACGGCCCGACCGATCAAGCACCAAAACTACGGCACCTCCGAGTTCTAGCACACGTTCAGCTCGATGACGTCCCTCGAACTCCGATCTAGCCGAGTGTCGAGGGAGAGTTCCGTCAGCACAACGGCGTGGTGACGATCTTGATGTACTACCGACGCAGGGCTTCGCCTAAGCACCGCTACGATATTATCGAGGTGGATTATGGTGGAGGGGGGCACCGCACACGGCTAAGAGATCCAAGGGATCAATTGTTGTTCCTAGAGGTGCCCCCCTGCCCCCGTATATAAAGGAGCAAGGGGGGAGGGGGCGGCCGGCCTAGTAGGGGCGCGCCAAGGGGAGTCCTACTCCCACCGGGAGTAGGACTCCCTCCTTCCTTGTTGGAGTAGGAGAAGGGGGAAAGAGGGGGAGAGGAGGAAGGAAAAGGGGGCCGCACCCCTTGTCCAATTCAGACTAGAGGGGGGCTGCACGCCTCCTTCCTTTCGGCCTCTCTCCTCTATTCCCGTATGGCCCAATAAGGCCCATATACTCCCCGGCGAATTCCTGTAACTCTCCGGTACTCCGAAAAATACCCGAATCACTCGGAACCTTTCCGAACTCCGAATATAGTCGTGCAATATATCGATCTTTACATCTTGACCATTTCGAGACTCCTCGGCATGTCCCTGATCTCATCCGGGACTCCGAACTCCTTCGGTACATCAAAACTCATAAACTCATAATATAACTGTCATCGAAACCTTAAGCGTGCGGACCCTACGGGTTCGAGAACAATGTAGACATGACCTAGAACTATTCTCGGTCAATAGCCAATAGTGGAACCTGGATGCTCATATTGGCTCCCACATATTCTACGAAGATCTTTATCGGTCAAACCGCATAACAACATACGTTGTTCCCTTTGTCATCGGTATGTTACTTGCCCGAGATTAGATCGTCAATATCCAATACCTAGTTCAATCTCGTTATCGGCAAGTCTCTTTACTCGTTCCGTAATACATCATCTTGCAACTAACTCATTAGTTGCAATGCTTGCAAGGCTTAAGTGATGTGCATTACCGAGAGGGCCCAGAGATACCTCTCCGACATTCGGAGTGACAAATCCTAATCTCGAAATATGCCAACCCAACAAGTACCTTTGGAGACACCTGTAGAGCACCTTTATAATCACCCAGTTACGTTGTGACGTTTGGTAGCACACAAAGTGTTCCTCCGGTAAACGGGAGTTGCATAATCTCATAGTCATAGAAACATGTATAAGTCATGAAGAAAGCAATAGCAACATACTAAACGATCGGGTGCTAAGCTAGCGGAATGGGTCATGTCAATCAGATCATTCAACTAATGATGTGATCCCGTTAATCAAATAACAACTCTTTGTCCATGGTTAGGAAACATAACCATCTTTGATTAACAAGCTAGTCAAGTAGAGGCATACTAGTGACACTCTGTTTGTCTATATATTCACACATGTATTATGTTTCCGGTTAATACAATTCTAGCATGAATAATAAACATTTATCATGAAATAAGGAAATAAATAATAACTTTATTATTGCCTCTAGGGCATATTTCCTTCAATATGAGCATCCAGGTCCCGCTATTGGTTATTGACCGGAGAGGTGTCTTGGTCATGTCTACATAGTTCTCGAACCCGTTGGGTCCGCACGCTTAACGTTCGATGACGATATTGTATTATATGAGTTATGTGATTTGGTGACCGAATGTTGTTCAGAGTCTCGGATGAGATCATGGACATGACGAGGAGTCTCAAAATGGTCGAGAGGTAAAGATTGATATATAGGACGATGGTACTCGGACACCGGAAGTGTTCCAGAGGGTACCGGGTACAAATCGGGTCACTAGAATGGGTTCCGGGCACCCCCGACAAAAGATATGGGCCTTATGGGCCAAGAGGGGAAATGCACCAGCCAAAAAGGGGCTGATGCGCCCCCCATATGGGCTGACCAAATTGGAGAAGGAAGAAAGGGAAGGAAGAAAGGGAAAATGGAATAGGATTCCCCTCTCCCCTCTTCCCTTCCTACCCCGAATAGGAATAGAAGAGGGGGGTTGGCCGAAATTGGGAGAGGACCCCAAGTAGGATTCCTCCTACTTGGGGTGCCCCCTTAGCTGCCTTTCCTCCTCTCCAACCTATATATATGTGGGGAGGGGGCGCCTACAACACACAAGATCAACTGTTAGCCGTGTGCGGCGCCCCCCTCCATAGTTTACACCCCGGTCATATTGTCGTGGTGCTTAGGCAAATCCCTGCGCATATCACTTCACCATCACCGTCACCATGCCGTCGTGCTGACGGAACTACTTCCTTGACACCTTGCTGGATCAAGAGGGCGTGGAACGTTATCGAGTTGAACGTGTGTAGAACTTGGATGTGCCGTACATTTGGTACTTGATCGGTCGGAGCTAGAAGAAGTTTGACTACATCAACCGCGTTGTTAAACGCTTCTGCTTTCGGTCTACGAGGGTACGTAGACACACTCTCCCCCTCTCGTTGCTATGCATCTCCTAGATAGATCTTGTGTGAGTGCATGAATTTTTTTGAAATTGCATGCTACGTTCCCCAACAAAGGTGTCTAGCGATATCGTCGCTAATCATCCGGGGCTAGTGCCCGGTACCAATCTTGGTGATTACCTAAGCGATGATGTAGAGTTTGAAACATTAGAGGTAGTAGAGATCTTTAGATACGAGTACGGGAAGCCTCTAGTCAAACCTGATCATCCTCCTCTAACAACGATGATGCGAAGATTGCATGAATGGTACATGGATACCTGTAGGAAGTCTGGGGAAGGATAGTATGGTGGTGAGAATTAAAGATGAGCACGGCCTCATTGGAGTTGAGTTGCTGCCTGTTGAATTTGTGGAGTTATTTCAGTTATTCAATCAAGACACCCTCGACAAACAACTCATGACTTGCTACTGTCTGTAAGTATTACTTCTGTAATTAAGTCTCTATAGCTCAGCTCTTTCATTGCATGTATATATAATTATCCTCACTATATTATGCAGATTGAAGATCATCAAATGCAAAAAAGGACAAATCTATGACATTGGGTTCATTAACCCAAATACCGTAAAATGAATGGTCGGTTCAAAAGAGAGTCAAAGATACTGAGGACAACTTGCTACAACAGTTACTTCAATATCAAAACAAAGGGAAAATACTCTTTCCTTACAAATTCAAGTGAGTGTTACTGTCTTGTGCATATTCGGTTTCGCTTACTCGAGGTTATAGTAATTTAATTGATGAGTATGCGTGCGCAATTTCCACTTTATTCTGCTAGAGATTAACTTTGACCGGGGAGTAGTAACTGTCTTAGACTCGAGACATAAAGATCCCTAGGAGTATGCAAACGTGACTGCAATGCTCCAAAAGTAAGTTCAATCGATCATTATCGCACCATATCGGCAACTTTCGTTCATTTGCTGATATCAAGTAATCATTTCCTTTGCCTGGCAGGGTTTGGAAACAGTTCATCAAAATGGTTCCAGGTCTGCAGAAGGAGATGCGATTTACACACCCCAAAGTAAGTAGTACTAGCTAGTTCCGCACATCTCTCATCGATTCTTGTTTCATCAATACCATTATCATGCTTCATTATCAGTTTGATTGAACTTTACTATCGTAAAGTGCTTTTGGCAGGAAGGCGGGAATAATTTATGTGGATACTACGTTTGCGAGTTCATCCACCACTCGAACTCTGAGTGGGGCTACTCTGACCAACAATATGAAGTACGTAAACAATATTCACAATTTTGTTTTATTACCATAAATTGTATTGAGTTTCATTCATATATATGTATTGACCCCCTTCTTTAAATTAGTTGTGGCAGATGCGGGATGAACTCCTACCACATGATCACACACAAGCAATTCAAGAGGAATTGACAGGATTCTTTCTTGACCACGTGATACATAAAAACGGAGAATGCCATGTGGAAGTTGAATTGATTTTAGATGCTAGGGATTGTAAGAGATGTTATATTGTATATATGTAGTAGCGTCGGAAAGATCTATACGAAAACTTGTTATTCGACCAATCTCGGAGGAAGAGAGGTCACTTCTCTCTGTATATGTTCATGACGATCTTGTGTAATTAATGGTTCCTTATTTTGCTTACTAGCTAGCGTGTCGAGTTCTCTCTATACGTATAGTAGCTAGCGTCGACCAAACAGGGAGAAAGAGATGTCACTTCTCTCTATTAGCTAGCTAACACAATATGAAACCCCTAAATTAACCCTCGAAAACCCCTAAACCCCCCCCCCCTTTCAAAAAATAAACAAAAATCCCAGCGCGTGCGAGCTGCTGACGCGTGACTGCCTTTTGGTCTCGGTTGGTGTTACCAACCGGGACTAAAATACCACCTTCCTGGGAGCCCTGCAGCGGCCATGTGGAGCCCCTTATGTCCCGGTTTGTAAGCAAACCGGGACTAAAGGTTTTGGTCTTTAGTCCCGTTTGATTTGTGCCGGTTCCAGAACTGGGACTAAAGGCCCTCTGGAACCGGGACTAGTACCCTGTTTTCTACTAGTGTCGGCCTGTCGGCCTACTCCTCGGAGGTCTCCGACGATTACCCGACGATGGAGACAGCCTCCGACGATGAGTCGGCGCCCCTGTCCACCCTGTTCCATGCCGGCTGGACCATGGAGCATGCGCAGGCACACCTCAAGGATGCCATGGGGGAGCAGCAGCTGGCGCCATAGTTGATGTCAGGGTTCCAGCAGGCACAGGAGGAACAGTGTACAACTTCTCCCTCCTCAAGCAGCATAGGCTGAAGGAAGGCCAAATCTACATCCAGCTCGTGAGCGAGGAGGCCGAGGCGGCCAAGGCCGCAGAGAACCCAACTTCGTCACCGAGCAAAGGGTGTTGTACAAAGCCGCGCACACTCGTGCCGCCTGCAACGCGGCCGCGACACAGTCGGACGCGGAGGTGATCGTGGACGAGAATGTCGGCAGTTGCGCACCCTTTGTGCCGCCAATGAAGTTTTGACGGTGCCGATTCCATGAGGAGGCATGTCCGTCCATGTCTATCATCGATCTCACATGAACCGGTGACAGACAGGCCGCAGACTCCGACGAGGAGCAGTAGCGCGTGGGAGGCGGCGAGGCCTCGAGTCCCATGAGCTGATCCTTGTCCCATGTACTCTTGTTTATCGGCGGCCGCACTTTCACTCTGCGTGACTTAGCTGACCGTCAGACATGGACACGGCCGCCCGACATGGGCACAGATGGGAAGAATAAGGACCCGAAGGACGCACACCACCTTAGATTTAGACCAAGTTTAGATTTGATCGCTTTTATTTAATGAAATATGCCTGAAATGTAAAAACATTTGTCCGGTTTAGATAAAAAATCGTTCAATTTACATGTATTTCATTCGGTTTGTTTAAATACAGTTTGAAATGTTTGTGGATGGTTGGAAGACGGAAAAAAATTCTATGAGACCAGGTCTCACGGGTTAGCAGGTGAGACTCATCCTAATGGATGACACGTGGCATTCACAAATCACAAAGCATCTATCCCACCCCCCACCTGAAATCAGAGGAAGAGAGATTAGATACTTTGTGATTTGTGAATGCTATGTGTCATCCATCAGGGTGGGTCTCACCTGCTTTATATGAGACCTGGTCTCATATGATTTTTTTTTTGGAGGACCGGCTCCGTGTCAATGTCAACGTCCGAGGATAGATACGGATCCATTTTATGGTCACGTTTGAGATGGCCTAATAGGGTATGGGTATGCCATGAACTAAAAAAGCAATTTTTTTGAGAATACCAAAAACCATTTCCAAGACACGGCGTGGATGGGCATCGCTACGGTAAAAATTCCCCCAATTCGAGACGGAAGCACCGCATGCCAACCCCCACCCCTGCCCGCTCCACTTTCCTTTTATTTCCGTCACGAACCCAGCAGCTCCACTTTCCTTTTATCCGCCACCACGCCAAGCCATCTCGGCGAAGGACAAGGCTCGGGCTGCCGCCACCGCCTCTGCCCCGGCTATAAAGGCGCGCCCTTTGGCCGGCCGCTCCTCCTCCTCCTCTCTTCCTCCGCGCCGCGCCTCTCGCCTGCTCGCCGCGCTCTGCCCGGTCTGCTCCTCCTCCTCCTCGTCCGGGCGGTGCCTCTCTCCTCCGACCTCCCCGCCGCGCTCCGGCCGGTACGCTGCTCCTCCACCCTTCGCCCGGGCCGTGCGTATGTCCTCCTCAAGCCGGATTTCATCTTGCTCGTCCTTCTCGATCGATTTGCCCGTTCAGAATCGCGTTTGGATTTGATTTTGCCCGTCCTTGCCGTCGCCGGTTTAGATAGCTACAATCCCGCCTGATTTGATTTTGCTCGTTCTCGTCGTCCGTTTAGAATCGCGCCTGATTTGATTTTGCTCGTTCTCACCGTCGTCCGTTTAGAACCGCGTCCGATTTGATTTTGCTCGCGCTCAGTTCGTCAGCTTAGAACCGCACCTGAGTTGATTTTGTGCGTCCCCGCCGTCGTCAGTTTAGAGTCGCTCGCTTCTGATTTGATTCTGTTCGTCCTCGCCGTCGCCCGTTTTTGCTCGTCCTAGCCGTTGCCCCGACGCGCCCGCATGTTCTTGGTCCTGTCTCGTCGAGGGTCTCTCGTCTGGTTTGCAATTGAGAAATCTTTGCGTGCTCTTCTATTATCTGAGAGACGCTCTGGATCCTGCGTTTCTTCGTGTTCGTGTCAGCGCGAGCGTTACAGTAACGGTCGGGTCTTGGTTTTGAAATTGGGTTCCGGCCAGAGATGGAGAGGCGGAGAGCAGTTGTCAGTTTGTCGCGCTAGTTCAAATTGGTTCCTAGGCTCCTGCGGTTGTTCGTCGGTCGTTTTCAGATCTCAAACGGCTAGCTTGTTCGTGTTCGTCCGTCGAGAAATGTGCCCTTTGATGCTCTGGTTCCTCTGTCGATTCTGATTGTACCAGCTAGCTTGTTCCACTTTCGTCAGGCTAGATGCAGGGGTGATTTTGTTCTGACGGGTGTTACTGCTTCTGTTCTTTTCAATTGGTTGGTTACTTCCTAGAGTATCATGCTTTGCTTATGTTCCCATATATGGTGATGTGTGTTCAGCGGTGCAAACCATTAACCATGTAGGCCGTGGGTGCCATTTCGAGCAGGCAGAGTAGAAATTTCTAAGAGAGTGCAAATCATGTGGCTTGCTGATTGACTAACTGAACACCTGCTGCTGCTACTGTTTGACAAGGTTTCCTGCTTTTCTTCCTTGTGTTGCTATTTACATTTCCATATAGGAGTACTAGAGACTTTGTTCTAGATTGCATAGCATAACTCTATAGTTTTGTCATTGCACACTTGGACATATGATTCTGCTATGAGCATAACTCCAGAGTTTATTTATCTGTGAAAGAACGTTCATCACATGTTGTTTATCAATGCTGCTCACTTTAGTCACGTCCCTTTTGTTTCTCCTGTTAAATTTTATGGAGCAAATTTTGTACTCACTTGTTAAAATATCAAGAATGGTGACTTCTGTGTTTGTCGCTATGTAAGCCATGCACTTGGGAAGCCTGGGCATGATTAGGATTAGGATTGCATATAGATTTTATTCTATGTTTGTTTATAACCTGGTTGTGACCTAACATAGTGTAAATCTGCTAACTTTTAAATTTAATTTATGTTCAACGCAAGTAGGTTTTGTTAGTAAGTGGTATTTCTGATATCAATTACTATTGTCCAGTCACTGAAATACTGCTTTTCTTGCTTTGCCTAGACTTTGTGACAAGAATAAGCATGCGTCTCTGTGCCTACAAACTTGTGGGTAGTGATGATGATCTAACTAGCTTCCTGTTTTCAGGAATGAAGATCTGAATTACCCTCACCCCTCTACAGAAATCAGTTTACCTCATTCGGTTTCTGGAACTTCTATATAGCTTTCTGAGTTTACTTCGGTCTTGCATGTATTAGCTTTCTGTTTGTACCACTATCTATGTCTGTTTCTTTTTGTGTTTCTTGTGTGCAAGTGCTCCATTGTGTGTGTCTTGACTATGTGTCTGACTGTGTGTGTGTGTGTGATGTGCCACTATCTATGTACGTTTCTTTGTCTGTTTCATGTGTGTAAGTGCTCCATTATCTGTGTGTGAGTGTGTGACTGTGTTTGAATGCTTGGATGGGGTGATTCTGATTGTGTTACTGCTTATATGGTCTGTCCAATTGGTTTCTTATTCATGCTTTGCTTGTATTCCAATGTCGTCTCCCCATATATGGGGATATGTTCAGGGATGCAAACCATTTAGGCTGTTTCGAGCAGGCAGGGATCTAGATACGTGCACTGGTCAGGCTTCTCTCCTGCTGATAGATGATGATGGGCTGAGCAGAAAAGTTTGACTCTTGTAATACTCACTTGCCTGGCTTCCACTCCTTTGTGTAGCCGATTTGGCATCCAATGCATCTCATGCCTATCTTATATATCTCACTCACTCATCACAGCATCCTTTTCCCTGTTTTTGTTCCTTTTTTTTCTTATCATAATAATCATGTATACCGTGGTGTTTGACAATCCATTTTTTGTGATATATGTGTTTCATTGTGTCTTATGTGGATATCATATTCCTTTTTTGTATTACTGCTGTCCATTCACTGGAATAATGCTTTTCTAAGTATTTCAGGTAGGATATAGACAAATGTCACATTTGCTCTTCCTTGTGTTGCTAAGGACACTAATGGGTAGGGTTTGCTTACCGCGCAGGTATATTTATGTTTTCTACATTTTGTGATGCTAATGTCTGTAGTCCCAAAATGCTTATTTAGGCATGTTTTCCTTGTTCACTTCACAAGATTATGTATTCATGTTGATAGTATGTTGCTCTTTCCAGGACCGATAATTCTGATAGTAGCTGATAGTATGCCAAGGACTGCTCAGGGTTCCTATCACTTTCTGTTTTACCAGCTAAGGTAATCGAATTTTGATCTTCAGCTTGCAAATTTATCACCTTATGGGAGGGAAAGGTTTGCATGTACATGAGCTTTTATTATCTACATATATACTTGAATTGCTTTGGATTTGTTGGACGACTATTCTACATGATGTTCTCCATGATTCACTTGATCTGTTAATTTGAGTATTTTCCTGGTGAGTTCTTTAGGTTCATCTTGTGACACGAAATACAATTTGCTCTCTGTCTCTCTTACACTTTTCTTTGTTTATATAACAGTAGTGGCCTCCTGGCTTGTAGTTGGGTAATGCAGAGAGAGGTTTGGAATTGAAGAACTAAAATAATGCAGAGTTGAAGGTTCTGAGCGGGAAGCTTGAACAAATAGTTTACTTTTTCTCATGTCTTTGATTAGTTTAATCCTATCTATGTCTGTTTCTTGTTTGCAAGTACTCCATTGTGTCCGTGTGATTGTTTGTGTGTGTGACTGATTGTGTGTTTCTTTGTCTGTTTCTTGTGTGCAAGCGCTCCATTGTGTGTGCGCGTGTGTGTTGACTGTGACTGTGTGTCATTTAATGACTGTGACTGTGTATTGATTGTGATTGTGTGTGTGCTGACTGTGTCATTTTATGACTATGACTGTGTATGTGAGTGTGTTGACTATGACCGTGTCATTGTGCAAGCGCTCCATAACTACCTATGCATGGAAATTTCTATAAGGTCATGGGCATGTAATTTAATGACCTACATACCTCTGTAGTTGGTAGTGTCATTGCCCTTTGGACACTCTTCAATGCATTGCTGTATATTTTCCTGCCACAAGTATGATGTTTGTGCTCAGAATGATGTATATGTAGAATCCAGGGTGGATGGAGGCTTTCATGATGGCTAATTTGATTTGTAATGGTTCTGATGGTGTGCTTCTTGTGTTTGAACTAAAGCCGTGGATCACTCATCAACCTGGTATGTGTTTGTATGGTAATCCTTCTCGAATTTAACTCCTTCCAATTTTGTACACAATATTGATCTTACGGCTGGTAATACCTTAGGAATGCATATCCCACATTTTAGCTAGTAATATAGTAATGCCATACTTCTTTGGACATTGTTCTGTATATGCAAGTGTGGTGAGCTCACATGTTGTGTCAGTATCTACCTACACAGCTGAATTATTTCCGGATAGGACAGAGGTGCAATGTTTACATACTTGGCAGAAGGTTCTTTAACACTGAACTCGTCAAAGGTCCTTGGACTCAAGAGGTTTGTCAATGCAGTCCTGACTTTGCTCGAGAAAAAAAGATTTTGCACATTTTATAGTTGTATTTATGATATTATTTCAACAGGAAGATGACAAAATTATTGACCTTGTAAACAAGTATGGACTAACAAAATGGTCGCATTGCAAGGTATTTCTTTTGATTGTTTTATCTTTATATGGTTTGCTGAAATGCATTTTCCCCTTATGTGCAAACACATTGGTAACAATTCTCTGTTGATGCATTGCAGGTCAGCTACCAGAACTTCCTACTGCTGATCCTGGAATGTTTCCGAACATGCTCCCGAACATGTTCAATTTATCAGCCCTAGGACAGGTGATTACTGTGCTCCTTTTATGATTCAGTGTCGCTAGTGCTCAAATCATGGATAGTCCATTCTGTCATCACAGCGCGACCAGATTCACTCTGATTTGCAGTTTATTTGATGATGGCAGAATGAATCCACCTGTGATCTATCACGCTTCTTTATTATTCAATGTTCTGTTATTACTTTCTAATTCTTTCTTCCCTTTGCATCGATCCACCTACTATGCAGCCACTGCCATGACATAGCAGGTATGCTTTCTTTCTTTCTTTCTTTGTGCTTAAGATTTTTCCTGTTCTGTGATGCATATGTCTGACCACTCTTTCCTTAGGCTACTCGGCATGCTCGGCGTGTTTAGGTCGGCGGACTTCCTCCGATCGCTAATAAACAGGTAATTGCCTTGAGTAACTTGTTATTTCTTGGCGTCTCATTATTTATTTGCAGTCTAACTATTTTGTTCTTCTTTCTGCAGACGGTTGCTCTATTCTTCAATCAAGTTATGGCTGCTATCGGGGGAAACACAGTTGGTCTGGGTGATGTAGTTCTTAATACGAAGCTGATTTTTGAATTCATTCAAAACATCTTAGGTGGCATAATCATCTGAATCCAACCATATGGAATGATGCTTGGACTACTGAGGAGGAACATGCACTGATTAATGCCATCAGGTATATGAGAATAAATGAGCAGATATAACAAAAGTTCTTCCTGGAAGGTACTGCCAAACAACTTATATCATGGGTGTTGCTTGTAGTTAGCTTTCTGTTTGTGCCCTTCCTATCTCTGGTGTGTGTGACTGACTGTGCGTGTGACTGTCTGTGTATGTGTGACTGATTCTGTGTGACTGTTATTTTGTGTGTGTGTGTGTGTGTGTGTGTCTGAATCTGTGTGTGACTGTGACTCTGTGTGTGACCGACTGTGTGTGTGTGTGTGTGTGTGTGTGTGTGTTTGAATTAATATTGCATTTGCTTGATGGTGTGTGCTGCATGCTTTGCTTGATGGTGTGTCCTGTATGCTTTGCTTGATGGTGTGTCCTGAATGCTTTGCTTGAATGATTGTATGTTTTGTTTGTTGTGGTTTAACACTGCCTTTGCCGGTCCCAAGCCCGGATGTGAAAATGTGGAGGGAGCTGCATTGATATTGCATTTGCTTGATTATGTGTCCTGTATGCTTTAATTGAATGATTGATGTTGTTGTATAATTTGTGTTTTGTATTGTTTTGGTTTAACACTGCCTTTGCCGGTCCCAAGCCCGGATGTGAAAATGTGGAGGGAGCTGCAGTTACCTTCTTTGTATTGTTTGCATTACACAGAGTTTGCATTACCTTCTCTGTATTGTTTGCATTGCACAATTTGCATTACCTTCTTTGTGGTTACTGTCCTGATTGAAATAGTGGATCTTCACATAATGTGATAGCATGTGATGAAGCTCTGAAATGCATCCTTCCTTGCTATGAAAAATCTAGGCATGCCAGGAACTTCATGATTCCTTTCTCAAGCTGTATGAGGTTAGTTTTTTTTGCAAATAACATGAGGTCAGTGTTTACTTATGATAATACCAAAGGGAAGCGAATGTTCGATTGTTATGGGTGGTGTATGGCTTACCTAGGAAATAAAATGCAGTGCTATCTGTTCGGCTGTATAAAAATTTTCCGACCATAGAATTCGTCTCGTCTCCTAAACTAATCCTACTGGTTTTATATCTTGTCAGTGTGGATGTTCTTTTTTCTAATAATATATATTGTCAAGTAAATATATCTCCTAAATTAATTCTACTGGTTTTAAATCTCTTCAATGTGGATGTTCTTTTTCTGCTAATATATATTGTCAAGTAAAAACGTCAGTTGTTTGTCCCAAGCAACTGGGCGCTGCTAGCTAGGCAAGTTGAGTGAGTAATGTCCTCAACACTATAGAACTGACGTCAGTTCTACACTAATCTTGTGTGAACACGCTCTGCAGCCTTGGATGCAATGCACGGTTCTTGGCGCGAGGATCGCCATGTGAGGCGCAGAAATTGTTTGTGCTAATTGTCAGCTGAGCGAATGTTCCCTATATCCCCCTTCCTCGCTCCACTAACGCCAGTCCCCTATCTTTTCCTAACCCATCTCGCACTCTGCCCCACAGGTGATTCAATATGGTTTCTTTGTCTTCGCTGGCAATTCGAGCGTCTTCGACCACTCGGAGTCAAGTTCTTCATCTGCTCCAGCATTGGGCTAAGGCGTACACTACTCCGACGCCACCGCTCTATTTTCTGCAGGGTTCATTCCGCCGGGGTTCGATGGATGTTGAGTGGTTGACATGGTGGCGGTGACATTTTTATTCGCTCGACAACCGTAGGTTTGTCGAAACGGCGTCGCAATTGCAGTCGTCGCGGTGGTGATTTGGTGGTGATTTGCGGTGTCAGGGTAGGGTTCCCAAGACGTTGGAGCTGTCATGATGGGGAGGGCCGTAGTGTGCGTGGGATTAATTGTGGCGAGCGTCGTGGCCACGACCGCAATAGGGCCATGGGTATTGGCGTGTTGGTTTTTTTGCGATTTTGTTGGGGCTGTGAAGAGTTCAGTTTTTGCGATTTTCTTTGTTTCTTAATTTTTTTTTCTTCTCTTTCCCAGGCCAACCACTTTCTAATTCTATACTTTCCCTGCTTCCCTTCCATTCTCATGGGCCTGCAGCCCAACCACCCAGGTGAGCGAGCGACTGTTTTCCTTCTCTTCCTCTGCCTTTGTACGCTCCCGCTTACATCGCAGAGGCTATATCTCGCTTATAGCAAGTCTTCCTTCGGTCTCGCCTGAAGCGCATCTATAGCTTTCGGCCGGCCCATTCACACTAAAATAAATACACGAGAAAAAAGGGTCACACATGAATCAATCCCAGGAGAACACGATGTCCTAGCTGTAGCGTTGCGCTGCTAGCCACTTGTCCACCATCGGGTTCATATTTAATTAGAAGGTCATGACCTTGTTAAAGAAAAAGCGTTGGGTTTTCACTGGTTTTTTGGTTTTTCTTTTTTTCACCGTTTTCCTTCATTTATTTTCTCTATTTTACTGGTTTTTTATTTTCTTTTGGTATTCTTTATTTCATTTTTCGTTTTTCACTAGCTTTTTTCTTTTCTTCATTTTCTTCGCTTTTGTTTGGTCTTTTTTCTCGTTTTTCATTGGTTTTCTTTTGTTTTATCTCGGGTTCTCATTGTTTGTCTATACACATTTTCGGTATATATTTAATACACATTTTTATAATATACATGTTTAATATTTTTCAAGTACAAGATTAAGATTTATTGATTACCATTTATTGAATACATGGTCAATATTTTTTCAATATACAGTTAACAATTTTCAGATGCTTGATTAACATTTTGTAAATACCCGATAACACATTTTTTGTGTACACATTTTACACTTTGTTTTTTTTCAAATCCTTGATTAACAATTTTGAAATACAAGTTTCACATTTTTTTCAATACACGGTCAACATTTTTATTATATACATTTAACATTTTTTCAAATGTTTGATTAATATTTTTTAAATATATGATCAATGTTTTTTCTGTGCACATTTAACATTTTTCATATGTTTAATTAACATTTTGCAAAGACAAATTTACAAGTTTTTAAATACATGGTCAACATTTTTGTATACACATTTAACAATTTCTAAATGCTTGGTTAACATTTTCTAAATACTTGTTTTCAAAAAATTCAAATGCTTCGATTAATATTTTTTAAATACAAGATTAACTTTTTTACACATATTATTATTTTTGTATACATTTTTGGTATACATGGGAAACTTTTTCTCTATGTACATTTAACATTTTTAAAATGCTTGCTTAGAGTTTTTTAAATGTTTAATGTAAAATATTTTGTAATATATTTATTTAGAATATTCGTAAGCATAAACGAAAGTAAAACATGAAAACAAAAACAACAAATGAAAAACATGAAAAAAGAGGCGGTGGCCTCCCCCGCATTGGACCGGCCCATACGCTCGCGCGACTTCATCGAGTTATAGCCGCGCCCTACTTACATAAGGGAAACATACATCCATATGATGGAAACCCCACCTATTACTCCCTTCAATTTGAGTAAATAGCATAAAACTACTACAGTTCGGGCTAGGGTTCCAAAAAACTACTAGTTTTATTTTTTGCTGATAACTACCAACTTTGCGGTCGGTTGTTCAAAACCCCCAAATGACTGAGTGCTTTAAAATTGATCGTGATTATGACAAGGATGGCCCACTCGTTGGGGCTGACGTGGCATAAAATGTCAACACCGATATCTTTCTTACTCACCCTTTTTTCTTCTTCCTCTATCTCTCTTTCTTCCTCCCGCCACTCGCCCTCAGCCATGGAGGACCTCGTGCTCGACGCGCACGCTCGCCACCATGGCTGACCGATCGGTGGCTAGAGCGATGCCGCCGGCGGGCAGCCCGCCTTCCCCTTCCCTCTCCCCTGGCTGACCTGTCTAGGGAAGCATCCTACCTAAGTCGACCTTCGCTGGCTGCTATAGACGGACATGGCTAAGGGAAGAGCGCACACAGACTTGCGCATGCTCGTTCTTGTGCGCCACCACCTGCTGCTATCTCCGGCTCCTCGCCATCCTTGGAGTGGCCGCTTGTCTCCGCCACCTACTGCGCGCTCCAGCCACTCGCTACCCCTGCTTTGCAAGTATGAGGCTCTACAGGGAGCCACCGCACGCTGCTTGCAGCAAGCCGCTTGAGGCCGCGTGCTATTGGCCGCACCAATGGGGAGCTGCCGCGTGGTGCTGGACATGAGCCGCCTGAGTCCCTGGTGCTGGCCGCGCACCCCTAATCAATGTCCTGGAGCTCGGCCTCCTCAGGTCCCCGGCTGAGAAGGGGATGGAGGGAGTGGGCGGCGATTCTAGGGAGAGGATGGCGGCAGGTTGCAGGAGGGAGGTCGAGACGGATCGACCTAGGGACCTCATTGCTTTTTTCCTTTCTTTACAAGGACTTGGTCGCTTTTTAAAGGAAATTACAGGGACCAGATTACTTTTTAAAAAAATATAGGGACGTAATTTATTTTTATAAATATTTGGGCCCCACCTAACAGTGTTGACTTTTATGCCATGTGGACCTGACAAGTGGGCCACAGGTGTCAAACAAACGGTTTAAAATTTAAACACTCAGTCATTTGGGTTTTTTGAAACAGCGAACCCCAAAGTTAGTAGTTATCAATGAAAAAATAAAAACTGGTGGTTTTTTGGAACCCTAGCGTATCTTTTAATTGATAGAAGAAGAGAGAATGGGTACAAGTGAGATACGACACATGCACGAACGCGAGGCGTGTACATGGTGCCCAAAATAAAAAAAGAAGAGAGACATGGTGCTTGGCCCCAACAAGCAAAAGAGACAGCTAAGCCCACCAACTAGAAAGGCAGTCCAAACCAACGTAACCAAGAATCCAGCACTGGGGACGCGTGGAGCACCAGGGGAAACCCTAGATCGGACGACGATGGCGCCACAACGTTTTCCTTCTATGTAGGAAATCAAGCAGTCATTAATTATTATTGACAACTTATTAGCACTAGTTTTTCCCCACCGCAGTTTACACTGTCTGTGGCGTGAGATAATAAGAGTACTTTCAGACTTGCAACCCCGGCCCTTGATCGTCTCGACTATTCCTTGGTCACAACTCCCTACTCTCGTACCCTACGTCTGTGTTGCACATGTGCCCTGCTACAGCACACATCTACTACTATACCCGTCTCCTCCGGGCTCCGGCCAGCTCTGCTGGTGCTACTTCTTGAGTTTGCGTTGGTTTTTTCCTTGAAGAGGAAAGGGTGATGCAGCAAAGTAGAGATAAGTTTTTCCCTCAGTTTGAGAACCAAGGTATCAATCCAGTAGAAGGTACACGCAAGTCTCCAATCTATGCACCTGCACAAACAATCAACCACTTGCACCCAACGCTATAAGGGGTTGTCAATCCCTTCACGGACACTTGCAAGCATGAGATCTGATAGAGATGGATATAAAAGATTACTAAAACATAAAAAAGTAAAAGTAAATAAATTGTAGCAAGGTATTTTTGGTTTTTTTGGTTTATAGATCTAAAAATATATGATGGAAAATAGACCCAGGGGCCATAGGTTTCACTAGAGGTTTCTCTCTTGAAAGAAAACATGCAGTGGGTGAACAAATTACTGTCGAGCAATTGATAGAAAAGCGCAAAGTTATGACGATATCCAAGGCAATGATTATGAATATAGGCATCACGTCCGTGTCAAGTAGACCAACTCCTGCCTGCATCTACTACTATTACTCCACACATCGACCACTATCCAGCATGCATCTAGAGCATTAAGTTCATAAGAATGGAGTAACGCCTTAAATAAGATGACAAGATGTAGAGGGATAAACTCAAGCAATATGATGAAAACCCCATCTTTTTATCCTTGATGGCAACAATACAATACGTGCCTCGCTACCCCTAGTTTGCACTGGGTGAGGACACCGCAAGATTGAGTCCAAAACTAAGCACCTCTCCCATTGCAAGAAGAACCAATCTAGTTGGCCAAACCAAACCGATAATTCGAAGAGAAATACAAAGATATCAAATCATGCATATAAGAATTCAGAAGAGACTCAAATAATATTCATAGATAATCTCATCATAAATCCACAATTCATCGGATCTCGACAAACACACCACAAAAGAATATTACATCGGATAGAACTCCAAGAACATCGAGGAGAACATTGTATTGAAGATCAAAGAGAGAGAAGAAGCCATCTAGCTACTAGCTATGGACCCATAGGTCTGTGGTAAATTACTCACGCTTCATCGGAAGGGCAATAGGGTTGATGTAGAAGCCCTCTGTGATCGAATCCTCCTCTGGCAGGGTGCCGGAAAAGGCCCCAAGATGGGATCTCACAGGAATAGAAGGTTACAACGGCGGGAAAGTATTTTGGTGGACGCTTCTGGTGGGTTGGGAATATTTTAGGATTTATAGAGCAGAGATGGAGGTCGGTGGACTCCCGAGGGGCACACAAGCCAGGGGTCACGCCCCCCTAGGGCGCGCCCTGAGGTCTTGTGGTTCCCTCAGGACTCTTCTAGCCCTCTCCCCAAGTCTTCTGGTCCAAGAAAAATCATCGCGAAAGTTTTATTCCGTTTGATATTTCTTTTTTGTAAAACTCAAAAACAAGAAAAAACAGAAACTGACACTAGGCTCTAGGTTAATAGGTTAGTCCTAAAAATCATATAAAATAGCATATTAATGCATATAAAACATCCAAAATAGATAATATAATAGCATGGAACAATAAAAAAATTATAGATACGTTGGAGACGTATCAAGCATCCCCAAGCTTAATTCCTACTCGTCCTCGATTAGGTAAATGATAAGAACAAAAAATTTGATATGGAATGCTACCTAACATATTTATCCATGTAATCTTCTTTATTGTGGCATGAATATTCAGATCCATAAGATTCAAAACAAAAGTTTAATATTGACATAAAACAATAATACTTCAAGCATACTAATAAAGCAATCATGTCTTCTCAAAATAACATGGCCAAAGAAAGTTATCCCTACAAAATCATATAGTCTGGCTATGCTCCATCTTCATCACACAAAGTATTTAATCATGCACAACTCCGATGACAAGCCAATCAATTGTTTTATTCTTTTGGTGTTCTCAAACTTTTTCAACTTTCACGCAATACATGAGCGTGAGCCATGGATATAGCACTATAGGTGGAAAAGAATATGGTGGTTGCGTAGAAGACAAAAGAAGGAGAAAGTCTGAAGAGATGCCCATCAATATATATCAATGTGAGTGAGTAGGGATTGCCATCCAACGGATGCACTAGAGCTAAGTGTATGAAAGCTCAAAAAGAAACTAAGTGGGTATACATCCAACTCGCTTGCTCACGAAGACCTAGGGCAATTTGAGGAGCCCATTATTGGAATATACAAGACGAGTTCTATAATGAAAATTCCCACTAGTATATGAAAGTGACAAAATAGAAGACTCTCTATCATGAAGATCATGGTGCTACTTTGAAGCACAAGTGTGGTAAAAGGATAGTAACATTGTCCCTTCTATCTTTTCTCTCATTTTTTGTTTGGGCTTCTTTGACCTCTTTTATTTTTTGTAAAGTCCAGATACTCATCCCAACTTGTGAGGGAATCATAGCTTCCATCATCCTTTCCTCACATGGGACAATGCTCTAATAATGATGATGATCACACTTCTATTTACTTACAACTCAAAAATATGACTATATGAATGCCTCCGGCGGTGTACTGATGACCAACACGAATATGGGATTGATAACCCGCAAGTATACGGGATAGTTGTAGCCTCTTTCGATAAGTAAGAGTGTCAAACCCAACAAGGAGCTAAAGGTAGAACAAATATTCCCTCAAGTTCTATCGACCACCGATACAACTCTACGCACGCTTGACATTCGCTTTACCTAGAACAAGTATGAAACTAGAAGTACTTTGTAGGTGTGATAGAATAGGTTTGCAAGATAATAAAGAACACGTAAATAAAAAGTAGGGGCTGTTTATATAAAGATGCAATAAAGTAAATATAGCGAGTGTGGAAAAGTGGTGGTAGGAGGTGTGAAATTGTCCCTAAGCAATTGACTATGTTACTAGACCGGTAATCACTATTGCAATTCTATTTGAGGGAGTGGCATAAGCTAACATGTCATCCCTGACTTGGAATTCTATGCACTTACGATTGGAACTATTAGCAAGCATCCGCAATTACTAACGTTCATTAAGGTAAAACCCAACCATAGCATTAAAGTATCAAGTCTCCTTTAACCCATACGCAAACAACCTACTTACTTGGGTCTGTGCTTCTGTCACTCACGCCACCCACCATAAGCAAATCATAAACATATTGCAAACCCTACAACGGGAATCCCTCATGCTTGCGCGACACGGAGGGCACAATAGGACAACACCAATAATAAAACATGCAACTCAAACCAATCATAGCAATTCATCAACCACCGATAGGACAACGAAAATCTACTCAGACATCATAGGATGGCGACACATCATTGGAAAATAATATGAAGCATAAAGCACCATGTTCAAGTAGAGGGTACAGTGGGTTGCGGGAGAGTGGACCGCTGGATATATATGGGGGAAGGTGATGGAGATGTTGGTGAAGATGATGGAGGTGTTGGTGAAGATCGCGGTGATGATGATGGCCTCCGGCAGCGCTCCAGCGCCACCGGAAGCAAGGGGGAGAGAGTCCCCCTTCTTCTTCTTCTTCTTCCTTGACCTCCTCCCTAGATGGGAGAAGGGTTTTCCCTCTGGTCCTTGGCTCCCATGGCTTGGGAGGGGCGAGAGCTCCTCCGAGATTGGATCTATCCCTCTGTTTCTGCATTCTGGAATTCTGCCCTGGCACCGTTTCCTTTATATCTGGAGATCCGTAACTCCGATTGGACTGAAACCTTCGCCCAGATCGTTTTTCAAAAATTAGCTTTCTTGCGGCCAAAGAAGGGCATCAACCGCCTTACGGGTGGCCCACGAGATAGGGGGGCACGCCCCCATGGAGTGGTGGCGTGGGCCACTCTCGTGGCCACCTCGGGCACCGTTTTGTGTTGATTCTTCCTCCCAAAAATCACAAATATTCCAAAATAATTCTTCATCCGTTTTTATCCCGTTTGGACTTCGTTTGATATGGGTTTTCTGCGAAACAAAAAATATGCAACAGACATGAACTGGCACTGGGCACTGGATCAATATGTTAGTCCCAAAAAATAGTATAAAAAGTTGCCAAAAGTATATAAAAGTTGTAGAATATTGGCATGGAACAATAAAAAATTATAGATACGACGGAGACGTATCAGCATCCCCAAGCTTAATTCTTACTCGTCCTCGAGTAGGTAAATGATAAAAAAGATAATTTTTGATGTGGAATGCTACCTAGCATAATCTTGATCATATGTCTAATCATGGCATGAATATTAAGACACGAGTGATTCAAAGCAATAGTCTATCATTTGACATAAAAACAATAATACTTCAAGCGTACCAATAAAGCAATAATGTCTTTTCAAAACAACAAGGCCAAAGCAAGCTTATCCCTACAAAATCATATAGTTTGGCCATGCTTCATTTTCGTCACACAAAATGCCCCCATCATGCACAACCCCGATGACAAGCCGAGCAATTGGTTCATACTTTTTAACGCGCTTCAGCTTTTTCAACCCTCACGCAATACATGAGTGCAAGCCATGGATATAGCACTATATGTGGAATAGAATATAATGATGGAGGTTATGTGGAGAAGACAAAAAGGGAGAAAGTCTCACATCGACGCGACTAATCAACGGGCTATGGAGATGCCCATCAACTGATGTCAATGCGAGGAGTAGGGATTGCCATGCAACGGATGCACTAAGAGCTATAAGTGTATGAAATCTCAACAAAAGAAACTAAGTGGGTGTGCATCCAACTTGCTTGCTCATGAAGACCTAGGGCATTTGAGGAAGCCCATCGTTGGAATATACAAGCCAAGTTCTATAATGAAAATTCCCACTAGTATATGAAAGTGATAACATAGGAGACTCTCTATATGAAGAACATGGTGCTACTCTGAAGCACAAGTGTGGAAAAAGGATAGTAACATTGCCCCTTTTCTTTTCCTTTTTTTCTTTTTTTCGCTGGGCTTCTTTGGCCCTCTTTTTTTATTTAGGCTTCTTTGGCCTTTCCTTTTTTTTTCTTTTTTTTCTTTTTTTCTGGGGCAATGCTCTATAATGATGATCATCACACTTTTATTTACTTACAACCCAATATTACAACTCGATACTAGAACAAAGATATGACTCTATATGAATGCTTCCGGCGGTGTACCGGGATGTGCAATGATCTAGCGTAGCAATGACATAAAAAAACGGACAAGCCATGAAAACATCATGCTAGCTATCTTACGATCATGCAAAGCAATATGACGATGAATGCTCAAGTCATGTATATGATGATGATGGAAGTTGCATGGCAATATATCTCGGAATGGCTATGTAAATGCCATGATAGGTAGGTATGGTGGCTGTTTTGAGGAAGATATAAGGAGGCGTATGCGTGATAGAGCGTATCATATCACGGGGTTTGGATGCACCGGCAAAGTTTGCACCAACTCTCGAGGTGAGAAAGGGCAATGCACGGTACCGAAGAGGCTAGCAATGATGGAAAGGTAAAAGTGCGTATAATCCATGGACTCACATTAGTCATAAAGAACTCATATACTTATTACAAAAGTTTATTAGCCCTCGAAGCAAAGTACTACTACGCATGCCCCTAGGGGGATAGATTGGTAGGAAAAGACCATCGCTCGTCCCCGATCGCCACTCATAAGGAAGACAAGCAAAGAAACACCCCATGCTTCAAATTTGTCACACAACGGTTACCATACGTGCATGCTACGGGACTTGCAAACCTCAAAACAAGTGTCTCTACAATCCACAACCACCCACTAGCATGACTCTAATATCACCATCTTTATATCGCAAAACTATTGCAAGGAATCAAACATATCATATTCAGCGATCTACAAGTTTATGTAGGATTTTATGACTAACCATGTGAATGACCAATTCCTGTCATCTCTCTAAATAGATATAAGTGAAGCAAGAGAGTTTAATTCTTTCTACAAAAGATATGCCCACGCTCTAACAATTATAAGTGAAGCAAAAGAGCATTCTACAAATGACGGTTTTCTATGTGAAGAGAAACAGGCAATCCAGACTTCAAATGATATAAGTGAAGCACATGAAGCATTCTATAAAGCCATACTCAAAAGATTTAAGTGAAGTGAAATGAGCATTCTATAAATCAACCAAGGACTATCTCATACCAGCATGGTGCATAAAAGAAAAACTAAAACTAAATGCAAAAGACGCTCCAAGACTTGCACATAATGCATGAACGAAACAAATTCGAAAACATATCGATACTTGTTGAAGAAAGAGGGGATGCCTTCCGGGGCATCCCCAAGCTTAGACGCTTGAGTCTCCTTGAATATTTACTTGGGGTGCCTCGGGCATCCCCAAGCTTGAGCTCTTGCCTCTCTTCCTTTTCCTCATATCGAGACATCCTCGATTAGACACTACAGCCACACAAAACTTCAACAGAGAACTCGGTAAGATCCGTTAGTATAATAAAGCAAATCACCACTCTAAGTACTGTTGCAAACCAATTCATATTTTGTTTTTGCATTGTGTCTACTGTGATATAACTTTCCCATGGCTTAATCCACTAATATAAATTGATAGATTCATCAAAACAAGCAAACTATGCATCAAAAATAGAATCTGTCAAAAACAGAACAGTCTGTAGCAATCTAAACATCCACCATACTTCTGTTACCCCAAAAATTCTACCAAAATTAGGAAAAATAAACAAGTTGTACAGAAAGACAGTGCAAAAGGAATCAGAACCAATTGATGTTCGAGTTAAAAATGTGAAATCGCGCACTACAGCCAAAGTTTCTGTCCTGCACCGTACAAACCAACAAGCATTGTAAACATCCTAAAGGCAAACCTTGGCACATTATTTTTATAATACAATGGAATTATACAAGGGGATAATTATTTTTGATGAAAAGATTATGTAATCAAGATTTACAAAGTTTCCGTGAGCATGAACAAAGTTCAAGGAGCTCTCCCACTTCAACAATGCTTGTCTTTCTTACTTTCACTTTCCTTTTTGAAAAGTTTTTAGGTTCCCCTCTTTATTTTTGTGTTTTTAAACTATATAAAAGCACTTAATAGAAATAAATGACTCTCTAAAACTTCCGGGTTGTCTCCCTGGCAGCGGTTTCTTTAAAGCCATTAAGCTAGGCATATAGTGCTCAAGTAATGAATCCACCCGGATCCCAAGGTATATCAAAGCCAATTTTAATTAACAATGATTTGTAATTTAGTAGTGAGCACAAAGTAACATATATCATGCAACAACGAAGTCTAACTCTCTTCCTATGCATCTGCATGTCATAAAAGAACAATTCATGCCCACCAAGTAAAGGCCAATGCATAGTATAAGCAGTTTCTTGCAATTTTGTCATATTGGAAACATAAACAGGAGAAGATGTAGTTCCTCTCTCATAATAATTGCAAGTAGGAGCAGCAAGCACATGCATACTATATTCATCAAAATCATCATGTGCAATGGTAAAAGGCAACCCATCAATATAATCCTTAATAAGCACAAACTTCTTCGATATAGTGTAGTCGGGAGAATTCAAAAGATAATAGGACTATCATGCGTGGGTGCAATAGCAACAATTTCATGTTTAACATAAGGAACTATAGCAAATTCATCTCCATAAGCATAATTCATATTGGCATCTTGGCCACAAGCATAGCAAGCATCATCAAAAAGGGATATTTCAAGAGAATCAACGGGATCATAGCAATCATCATAGCAATCATCCTTCGGTAAGCACGAAGGGGAATTAAACAATGTATGAGTTGAAGAGTTACTCTCATTAGAAGGTGGGCACGGGTAGCTAATCCGCTCTTCCTCCTTTTGTTCTTCGGTCTCCTCATCATCTTTTCATCCAATGAGCTCACTGTTTCATCAATTTCTTCTTCCATAGCTTCCTGCAAAATATTAGTCTCTTCTTGGACAACGGAGAAGTCCTCAATATAAGGTTTAACATAGGCATTAGAAGCATAATTATCATAACAATATTGAAATATGGCAAAATTTTCAGATTTGTAAAGAGTAGCATCATACTTTTCAATCAAAGAGGCAATCTCATAAGCACCTTTAAAAGCAACAAATTCTTCAATTTGTTGAACATCATAGTAATTGTAAACACCCTTAGCATACGAAGATACGATTCCATTATCACTAAACAAGCATTGATAGGGTAGGTGTTTCTTAGGGTCTTCAGAACAACAAGTAAACTCATATATTTCACATAAATTCCAAGCATAGCATTGCAAACGTTGAATTTGATCCCATAATAGTTTCCCTTTTTCAGATATACGGTGTCACACAAAGAAAGTATGCTCATCTAAAGATTTTCCCTCAACTAAACTACTGGGGGTTTTAGCACGAGCACAAAGGGATTGAAGATGATCAAGTAAAAAGCTTCAGGAGTGTGATAGATTTTGAGTGGTTCTTCAACCACTGGTTCAGTAGGTACAACTAATTTTTTTTGGTATTTTGCGTTTCCTACCCATATCTAAAGATAGAAAACAACTAAGAAGAGCAAATAAAAATTACTTAGTGATAAACCAAACAAGCACACATGAGCATATTCACCCCACGCTATGACTCCCCGGCAACGGCGCCAGAAAAAGGTCCTGATAACCCGCAAGTATACGGGATAGTTGTAGCCTCTTTCTATAAGTAAGAGTGTCGAACCCAACGAGGAGCTAAAGGTAGAACAAATATTCCCTCAAGTCCTATTGACCACCAATACAACTCTACGCACGCTTGACGTTCACTTTACCTAGAACAAGTATGAAACTAGAAGTACTTTGTAGGTGTGATAGAATAGGTTTGCAAGATAATAAAGAACACGTAAATAAAAAGTAGGGGCTGTTTAGATAAAGATGCAATAAAGTAAATATAGCGAGTGTGGAAAAGTGGTGGTAGGAGGTGTGAAATTGTCCCTAAGCAATTGACTATGTTACTAGACCGGTAATCACTATTGCAATTCTATTTGAGGGAGAGGCATAAGCTAACATGTCATCCCTGACTTGGAATTCTATGCACTTATGATTGGAACTATTAGCAAGCATCCGCAACTACTAACGTTCATTAAGGTAAAACCCAACCATAGCATTAAAGTATCAAGTCCCCTTTAACCCATACGCAAACAACCTACTTACTCGGGTTTGTGCTTCTGTCACTCACGCCACCCACCATAAGAAAATCATAAACATATTGCAAACCCTAAAACGGGAATCCCTCACGCTTGCGCGACACGGAGGGCACAATAGGACAACACCAATAATAAAACATGCAACTCAAACCAATCATAGCAATTCATCAACCACCGATAGGACAACGAAAATCTACTCAGACATCATAGGATGGCAACACATCATTGGAAAATAATATGAAGCATAAAGCACCATGTTCAAGTAGAGGGTACAACGGGTTGCGGGAGAGTGGACCGCTGGATATAGATGGGGGAAGGTGATGGAGATGTTGGTGAAGATGATGGAGGTGTTGGTGAAGATCGCAGTGATGATGATGGCCTCTGGCACCGCTCCGGCGCCACCGGAAGCAAGGGGGAGAGAGCCCCCCTTCTTCTTCTTCTTCCTTGACCTCCTCCCTAGATGGGAGAAGGGTTTCCCCTCTGGTCCTTGGCTCCCATGGCTTGGGAGGGGCGAGAGCCCCTCCGAGATTGGATCTATCCCTCTGTTTCTGCGTTCTGGAATTCTGCCCTGGCACCGTTTCCTTTATATCTGGAGATCCGTAACTCCGATTGGACTGAAACCTTCACCCAGATCGTTTTCCAAAAAATAGCTTTCTTGCGGCCAAAGAAGGGCATCAACCACCTTACGAGTGGCCCACGAGATAGGGGGGCGCGCCCCCTGGAGTGGTGGCGTGGGCCACTCTTGTGGCCACCTCGGGCACCGTTTCGCGTTGATTCTTCCTCCCAAAAATCACAAATATTCCAAAATAATTCTCCGTCTGTTTTTATCCCGTTTGGACTCCGTTTGATATGGGTTTTCTGCGAAACAAAAAATATGCAATAGACAGGAACTGGCACTGGGCACTGGATCAATATGTTAGTCCCAAAAAATAGTATAAAAAGTTGCCAAAAGTATATAAAAGTTGTAGAATATTGGCATGGAACAATCAAAAATTATAGATACGACGAAGACGTATCAGGGATCAATTGTAGCCTTTTCGATAAGTAAGAGTGTCGAACCCAACGAGGAGCAGAAGGAAATGACAAGTGGTTTTCAGCAAGGTAACATCTGCAAGTGCTGAAATTGTAAGTAACAGAGTAGTTTGATAGCAAGATAATTTGTAACGAGCAAGTAACGGTAGTAGTAAGAAAAGTGCAGCAAGGTAGCCCAATCCTTTTAAGGCAAAGGACAGGCCAAAACGGTCTCATATGACACGCAAAGTGTTCTTGAGGGTACACGGGAATTTCATCTAGTCACTTTCATCATGTTGGTTCGATTCGTGTTTGCTACTTTGATAATTTGGTATGTTGGTGGACCGGTGTGTCGGTGTACAAAAGTATGGGTTCTTCTGTACCCCTTACTTGTGCACGAGCAGTTGTAGCCATGCTTGTGGCTGGGCCTGGTAGGACAGAGAAGACAGAACGCAAAGACTACCAAGACAGATACTCAATACAGTGAACAAAGAGCAGAAGACAGGCTGAACCTCCCACGGCAGCATCCTTGCCAGGGCGGCATGTGTAGCCCCGACAAGCTCCTTGCCAGGACAACCCACACAGCACCAGCAAGGCCATCACCCTTGAAGCTGAGAGTTCTGACACCATCGACAACGTTAAGGCCAAGATTTGGGAATGCATGTGAGGTAGCATGCAGATCTTCGTGGAGACTGATGGCCTGCAGGTCCACATGGGACCAAAAGACGAAGACCCCGACCCTTGCCGGGGACGACTGCGAGGCTTGCCGGGGACGATCGCTGGGCCGCGGCCAGGCCCGCGCCCGGCAAGGATTTGCCACCTCACCACCACTCTAGTACAACAACCAGTGTGCCAACTAAGCAGACGCCTGCGTGGCGGCATGCGGATCTTCGTGGAAGCTCGACCACCGCACCAACACAAAGCCAGCATGGCACCGCATGCCTCGTCAGTCTGGATGCTTGTCAAGGCAAGGAAGAGCGGCGACGGACGGGATGGCTTCTATTGTCGTCCCTGATAAAGTAAGAGGGCACGTAGGCAACACATTAAATGTGTTTGTCCTACGGTGCCGAGCAATAAGCTCATACACTATAGCTTGCTTTCCACCTCCTGTGTGCCACTGTGGCGACCCCTTTTACGTATAAAAGGAGGCCTGAGGCATACTGAGAGTGGATTCGGGCTTTTTGGACTATGCATGCACCGCAGCTAGTTCAAAAGCTCAAGAACACATATACACAGACAAGTAGGACTAGGGTATTACGCATCTTTGCGGCCCGAACTTGGGTAAAAATCCCCTTTGTGCTGACTGCTAGACTTGCTCTTCGTGCAGCTACTCTCCCTGCCGAATGTAGAAGGGATTGCCCTTGATCCCATAGGTGTTCGTTTCCCCGACACAGTGCTTAGGTGTTGTTCTTACTTTAACAAACCTCCTACTTATGATTAACCCCCTCGCAAGCATCCGCAACAACAAGAAAAGTATTAATAATAAATTCTAACCATAGCATTAAACTTTTGGATCCAATCGGTCCCTTACGAAATAGCGCATAAACTAGGTTTTAAGTTTCTGTCACTCTCGCAACCCATCATCTAATAACTAATCCACAATGGATTCCCTTAGGCCCAAATATGGTGAAGTGTCATGTAGTCGATGTTCACATGACACCACTAAGGGAATCACAACATACATATCATCAAAATATCAAACACATATCAAGTTCACATGATTACTTGCAACAGGGTTTCTCCCGTGACCTCAAGAACAAAAGTAACTACTCACAAATGATAATCATGCTCAAGATCAGAGGGGTATTAAATAGCATAATGGATCTGAACATATAATCTTCCACCAAATAAACCATATAGTAATCAACTACAAGATGTAATCAACACTACTTGTCACCCACAAACACCAATCTATAGTTCCGGTACAATGATTGAACACAAGAGATGAACTAGGATTTGAGAGGAGATGGTGTTGTTGAAGATGTTGATGGAGATTGCCCTCCCCAAGATGAGAGAGTTGTTGGTGATGATGATGACGATGATTTCCCCCTTCGAGAGGGAAGTTCCCCCGGCAGAATCGCTCCGCCGGAGGGCAAAAGTGCTCCTGCCCAAGTTCCGCCTTGAGATGGCGGCGCTTCATCCCGAAAGTCCTCTCCTTATTTTTTCTAGGTCAAAATAACTTATGTACCAGAAGAGGGGCACCGGAGGCGGGCCGAGGGGAGCACAACCCACCAGGGTGCGCCTGGGCTCCCTAGTGCGCCCAAGTGGGTTGTGCCCACCTGGTGGGCCCCCTCTGGTACTTATTTGCTCCAATAAGTCTCATTTATTCCATAAAAAATCCTCATGAAGTTTCAGCTCATTTGGAGTTGTGCAGAATAGGTAGCCTGACATAGCTTTTTCAGGTCCAGATTTCTAGTTGCCAGAATTCTCCCTCTTTGTGTGAACCTGGCATATTATGAGAGAAAAGGCATTAGAAGTACTCCAAAAAGCATTACTATGCAATAAAACAACATAAATAAGAGTAGGTAAACATGATGCAAAATGGATGTATCAACTCCCCCAAGCTTAGACCTCGTTTGTCCTCAAGCGAAAACCAAAATCGAAAAACATGTCCACATGCTTAGAGAGAGAGAGAGAGAGAGAGAGAGAGAGAGATGTCGGTAAAAACAAAATACAGACATAGAAGCATCATGTAAATTATTATGACAACAAAAAACTTTAACATATAACTTTTATCATAGAACTTTTATCATAGACTTCTTATGAATAAGTAAAAATTCATCACATTATCTAAGTATAAAGTATAAACTCTACTGGAAACCAACAAACTATGTTCTCAGTCAACTTTGCAACTACAATTCATCATCTTTTCAAGAAGGGTCACGTATCGGAGCCTTTAGGCAAGTCCACATACTCAACCATCATAGAGTATTCTATGATTGCTAACACTCACCGCATACACATGAGCAAAACGTTTCAACCAGACACATAGAAAGATAGGGGCTTATAGTTTCGCCTCCCAGTGTGTTCACCTCAAGGGTGATGTCAACAATAATAACTATGTTCCTAGATCTTTCCTCACCACATGATGCTTGCCAAAAGAGAAAATAAAAAGGAATAGAGAGAAGAACTTTGACTCTTGCATGGAAGTAAATACATAAAAGTAAAAGATATGCCCTTCGTAGAGGGAAGTAGAGGTTGCCATGCGCTTTTTGTTTGTATGCTCAATCCCTTAGTGCAAGAAAACATCACATTATATTGCCCCTTATGATGGCAACCTTTATTATGCAGTCTGTCGCTTTTATTCTTCGCCATCACAAGTTCGTACACCCCTCAATTTTCTCTTACACTAAATGATCTAACACTTTTAGAAGCAATTTTTATTGCCTTATTGCACCGATGACAACTTACTTGAAGGATCTTACTCAATCCATAGGTAGGTATGGTGTACTCTCAAAACAAGAATTGGGTTTAAGGGTTTTTGGATGCACAAGTAGTATTTCTACTTGGTGCGGAATTTTTTGGCTAGAAAAGATAGGGGCAAGCACCACATGTTGAAGGATCTATGACAATATAACTTCTATGTGAATATGAACAAACATGAATCATTACTTTGTCTTCCTTGTCCAACGTCAACTATTTGCTAAAGTGCAAATACCTCGGCTTAGCTTCCCTTGATCGCTCCCTCGCGCGTGAGCGCGCCTGCTTCGCCTGGCTCAAGGAGGGAGACACGAACACGACTTTCCTCAGAATTCATGCCACACATAGATACCAGAAGAACGGTATCCTTGGCTTGCCACACGTGGGCTCCTACGTCAGCGATGATACTAACATGGCCAAAGTGGCGTTCTCCCACTTCTCGGCCACCATTGGCTCCTCCTTCACCCGTGAGCACACCATCAATCTTCACGCATTCGACAACCGCCATGTTGACCTACTTCCTCTTGAGGAGCCATTCACCGAGGAAGAGATATGGCTCGCCGTCAAGAAGATGCCTACAGGCAAGGTGCCCGGCCCCGATGGGTTCACCGCGGAGTTCTCGCGCTCGTGCTAGGCCTTCATCAAGGAGGATATATGTGTCGCGTTTGACAAGCTGTATGCCATGAATGGCATGGGATTCCGCAAACTTAATGAAGCGCTACTCTTCCTACTGCCCAAGAAGCAAGATGCGTCTACTATTTCGGACTATAGACCGATTAGTCTAATACACTTGGTTGCCAAACTCTTCTTCAAGGTATTATCACTACGGCTAGCGCCACACCTCGGTGACCTAATCTTTGCGAACTAGAGCGCGTTCATCGTGAGGAGGAGCATCCACAACAACTTCCTCCTGGTCCAGCAAACCGCGAGACTGCTTCACAACCTCAAAGCACCGCGCGTCCTTCTCAAACTAGACATTGCCAAGGCCTTCGACACGGTATCGTGGCCCTTTCTTCTTGAAACCCTATGGCACATTGGGTTTGGCCACTGCTGGTGCAAATGGATCTCTATTCTCCTCTCCACGGCATCTAACCAGGTCCTCATCAACAGCAACCCCGGGTCGCTGATACCCCACGCGCAAGGTCATCTTCAGGGCGACCCCGTTTCACCTATGCTCCTTGTTGTGGTCATCGACAAGCTCAAATTGCTGCTTCAGCATGCCACGCATACCGGCATCCTCATAAGACTCACCCCACGGCATGTGGCATTCAGCATCTCCATGTTCGCTAATGACGTGGTCAGCTTCTGCCACCCCCGATGCCCACGAGCTTGACACCGTGAAAGAGCTCCTTCGACTATTCGGTAATGCTTTTGGCCTCCACACCAACTTCCTAAAATGCTCCACTTCGCCAATCCCTTGCGGCAACGAGGAGCTCGCCACCATCGGGTCCTCTCTTGCCTACCCGATTGTGGGTTTTCCAATCAAATACCTTGGCTTGCCGCTCTCAATCCGGAAGGCTTCGGCTTCCGCGCTCCTCCCGCTCGTTGACAAGCGTGTGAAGAAGCTCGCAACCTGGAAAGCTTCTCTTCTCTCCCGCGGATAGCGCCTGGTCGTCCGCCATGTGCTCACTGCCATGCCGGTCCATATGCTACTCGCGCTAGCTCTCAACCCCCCAATCCTAAAAAAAATTCAACAGGCTGATCCGTCACTTCTTATGGCGCAACAAAGACGCACACACTGGATCTTGCATCGTATCCTGGCAAAAGGTTTGCCAGCCCCTGGAGCTTGGTGGGCTCGCCATCCGTGATCTTCACCACACCGGCGTCGCGTTGCGAAAGCGCTGGCTATGCTCTCGGCCACCGACCCCGAGCGCGTTTGGAAGCACCTCCTGATGGAGTCATGTACCTAGGGTAGGGTCACAGACCTGATCTAAGTACCCTGCCCAAGGACTCCCTTAGAAGAGATCACCTTCCAGTCGACCTACGAGGGACTCACTCGACTGACTTGAAGGACTCGACCACGAAGACTCACTCGACCACCAGAAGGTCAAGGGGCACTCTGCACTGCAACGGTCTGTAATTAAGTAGACTTTATGATAGTAAAGACACTTTATGTGGGGCATTACCAGTAACGCCCTGGAATTAATGTACCTTAAACCCTTCATTACGTGGGTTGGCTGGGGTCCTGGCGCACTCTATATAAGCCACCCCCCTCCACAGGCAGAAGGGTTCGGCACCCTGTAATCCATATACACATAATCCACTCGACCGCCTCCGGGCTCCGAGACGTAGGGCTTTTACTTCCTCCGAGAAGGGCCTGAACTCGTACATCTCTTGTGCTTACAACCTCTCCATAGCTAGGACCTTGCCTCTCCATACCTACCCCCCACTCTACTGTCAGACTTAGATCCACGACAGTTGGCGCCCACCGTGGGGCTGGTGTTTTAGCGATTTTGTGGAGAAGTTGCGATTCTTCCGAGTACTTTCATCATGGTAGCTGCTGGGGTTTTGGTCGAGGGTCGAGAGATTCGTCTCGGTGCTCTCACCTTCGTCGCCGACGACTCCGCCTGGCTCCAGGAGGCTCCACTCGACGTCGATGCGCTCCCCGTCCGCGGTGCGACGCATTTTCGCGCATGTGTCCGTGACGTTCTGCTGCGGCAACCGTCGACCCCATATCGGTCGACTCCCCTATCGACCACCCTCCCGGTCTCCCGCCAGCGCAAGCGCTCGGGTCGGTCGAGGCTTCAGCGGTGGGTGAGACACGCGGTGGCTCGCCAGACGGCCACCACCCAAGTTGCGGCAATCGTGCCTGACGAATCTCTCTACGGCATGTTCGATCTGTCGACTGGCTCCGTAGAGACTGCATCCGAATGCGATAGCAGTGATCCAGCGGCGGAAATCCTGATGGTCGACGGGCCTCGCAGCCCCCCTGGCTTCGCCCGTGATGGTGGGGCAGGCGACGGAGGCGACCCCGCACGAGACCACGAAGAGTACCAGCCCGAGCCACTCGACTCTCTGCAAAGAGAGGAACTTCGCCGCAGGAACATGGATGCCCTGCATACTCCCATCGCAGGAGAAACCCCCAAGGCTCGCGCCTTGGAGGAGGCACGTTTGGCCAATTTGGCCGAACGCGCTCGCCTGGAGAATCTTCAGCGAGCACTCAACGAGTCGCGCGACAACGAGTTCCTGACGCCAATCGACGTCAACTCTTCCCGCCGACTCAGGTATATCAAACCCCAATCCAGAATCTAGCAGCTGCGACCCGTATAGCAGAGTCCATTCAGCCCTCTCAGTCAGAAGCTGGCAGAGGCTTGATGCAGATCAAGGATCTGCTCCGGGCAGCAGGAGATCAGAATTCAGCCGTGTCGTAGTCACGCAACAGAATTCACAGTCGATCCATCGCTGTGAATACGGTTCAGTCGGCTCACAGTCCCAGATCGCCTCCGCGGCGTGAAGGGCGCGAGAATCGGCGAGACCAATATGGAGACCGACACGACCGAGATGATAGGCGTCGAGTGCCCACTTCTCCTCCGAGGGGTGGGTCTTACGCTCCTCGGCAGCAAGATGATAGACGTCAGCTCAGTGCGGGGCGAAGAGTTCCAGTCGACCCCAGAGAACCAGGCTTCGACGCGCGATCCATTATCGTGCAAGGCTTGGTCGACCGGAACAGAGCCCATCGAGGTGGACTCGACAGAGATGCGCCTACGAGCAGTCGAGTGCACGTTTCTGGTCCGGAATATTTCAGCAGAGCTATCAGAGCCGCAGTGATTCCTCCCAATTTCAGGTTGGCAACAGGAGTCAGCAAGTTCACCGGTGAGTCTAAGCCTGAAACTTGGCTTGAGGACTACCGAGTGGCGGTTCATATTGGTGGTGGGAATGACGAGGTGGCCATGAAGCATTTGCCCCTCATGTTGGAAGGTTCTGCCAGAGCGTGGTTGAATCAGTTACCTCCTAGCAGGATTTACACTTGGGAAGATATGTCCCGAGTGTTCGTCGGAATGTTTGAAGGAACTTGCAAGCGACCGGCTGGATTGACGGAGCTGCAAGTCGTGCGTGCAGAAGACCAATGAGACTCTCAGGGAGTATATTCAGAGATGGATCACTTTGCACCGTACTGTGGAGAATGTGTCTGATCATCAGGCAGTCTGCGCCTTCAAGGATGGTGTCAAGAACAGAGAATTGAGTTTGAAATTTGGTCGAACCGGAGACATGACCTTGAGTCGGATGATGGAAATTGCTACCAAGTACGCCAACGGCGAAGAAGAAGACCGACTCCGAAGCGGCAAGCACAAGCCGAGTCAGTCGGAGAAGGGAAACACCAGTCGGAAACAGAAGCGGAAGGCTGAACCGGCAGCTCCTGGAGAGGCTCTGGTCGTGGCTCATGGAAAGTTTAAAGGGAAACCAAAAGGATCCTGGAACCCTAAGAAGGTAAAGGATAAAGAAGGGAACGACGTGATGGATATGCCGTGTCATATCCACACGAAGAAAGACGAAGAGGGGAATATCATTTACCCAAAGCATACCACTCGCCAATGTCGACTCCTGATCCAGCAGTTTCAAGGAAAACAGTCTAAAGACAAGGAAAAGGAGTCGGACAAGGCCGAAGACAAGGAGGACAGTGAGGAAGGATATCCGCATGTCAACTCCACTCTGATGATCTTTGCAGATGTGGAAAGGAGTCGATTGAAAGTCATTAACCGCGAGGTGAACATGGTTACCCCAGCAAAAGCAAATTATCTGAGATGGTCCCAAACACCCATCACATTCGACCAATCTGATCACCCGACTCATATTGCCACCCCTGGGAGGCAAGCTTTGGTGGTCGATCCAGTTGTCGAAGGCACTCGACTGACAAAAGTGCTGATGGACGGTGGTAGCGGGCTGAATTTGTTGTATGCAGACACACTGAAAGGAATGGGCATTCCGATGTCCCGACTGAGCACCAGTAACATGAGCTTTCATGGAGTTATACCAGGGAAGAAAGCCGAGTCACTCGGCCAAATAGCTCTGGACGTGGTGTTTGGTGATTCGAAACATTTTCGCAAAGAGAAGTTGACGTTTGAGGTCGTGGATTTTCAGAGTGCATATCATGCCATTTTGGGGAGACCAGCTTATGCACGGTTCATGGCTCGACCATGTTACATGTACCTCAAATTGAAGATGCCCGGCCCCAAAGGAGTGATCACTGTCACCGGTGATCGGAAAAAGGCAGAAGAGTGCTTTCAGAAGGGCTCAAAGATTGCTGATTCCCAGGTGACAGCGGTCGAGTTTGAAGAATACAAGCAAAACGCAGATCCGAGTGATTTGCTGCGATCCAAGAAACCCGCCACAGAATCTGCATGTCAGTCGTCCGGTGAGACGAAGCCTGTTCACATTCACCCGACCGACCCCGATGCAGCCCCGACCCACATCTCCACAACACTCGACCCGAAATAGGAAGAAGCGCTCATCCAGTTCCTCCGTGAGAACTGGGACATTTTTGCATGGAAGCCCGCTGACATGCCAGGTGTTCCCAGGGGACTGGCTGAGCATCGCCTAAGAGTCGACTCATCAGCAAAACCAGTCAAAGAGCATCTTCGGCGGTCCGCCGTCCAGAAGAGAAAAGCCATTGGTGAGGAAGTGGCTCAACTGTTGGCGGCAGGATTTATCCGAGAGATATACCACTCCGAGTGGCTCGCTAATGTCGTCATGGTTCCTAAGAAGGACAAAGCGCTCTGAATGTGCATTGATTTCAAGCACATCAATCGGGCCTGCCCGAAAGATCATTTTCCTCTCCCTCGCATAGATCAAATTGTTAACTCGACCGCGGGACGCGAGAGATTGTCTTTTCTAGACGCCTACTCCGGGTACCACCAGATCCGTCTGTACGGACCCGACGAGGTAAAAACAGCTTTCATCACTCCATTCGGGTGCTTCTGCTATATCACCATGCCATTCGGCCTCAAGAATGCCGGAGCCACATTTATGCGAATGATTCAGAAGTGTCTACTCACTCAAATCAGTCGGAATGTGGAAGCGTATATGGATGATATCGTCGTCAAGTCACGAAAAGGTTCCGACCTGCTCGCTGACCTCGCCGAAACATTTGCCAACCTCAGAAGGTATGATATCAAGCTCAATCCATCAAAGTGCACATTCGGAGTTCCCGGTGGCAAGTTACTCGGTTTTCTCGTTTCCGAGCGAGGGATCGACGCTAATCCAGAAAAGATCAGCACTATTCTCCGAATGAAACGCCCTGTGCGAGTGCACGATGTCCAGAAGCTTACTGGATGCTTGGCCGCATTAAGTCAATTCATCTCACGACTCGATGAAAAGGCATTGCCTCTTTACCGACTAATGAAGAAGGCAGACAAGTTCGAGTGGACTCTAGAAGCTGATGCAGCGTTTGCCGAGCTAAAAGCTCTGCTCTCCACCCAGCCGGTGCTTGCTGCTCCAATCAGCAAAGAGCCTCTGTTGCTTTATATCGCAGCCACAGGACAAGTCGTCAGTACTGTGCTTACGGTCGAGCGGGAAGAAGAAGGAAACGCTTTCAAAGTTCAGCGCCCAGTGTATTATTTGTCTGAAGTCTTGACTCCATCCAAGCAGAGATATCCTCATTATCAGAAGCTTGTGTATGGAATATACATGACCACAAAGAAGGTTGCTCATTATTTCTCTGATCATTCCATCACAGTCGTCAGCGACGCTCCACTATCAGAGATTTTGCACAATAGAGATGCAACTGGTCGAGTGGTGAAATGGGCGATTGAACTTCTTCCCCTTGATATCAAGTTTGAGGCAAAGAAAGCCATTAAGTCCCAGGCAATAGTAGATTTCCTCGCCGAGTGGATTGAACAGCAGCAGCCGACTGAAGTTCACTCGGAGCATTGGACCATGTTTTTTGATGGCTCTAAGATGTTGAATGGTTCCGGTGCTGGGGTTGTCCTGGTTTCCCCCAGAGGAGATAAGCTCAGATATGTGCTCCAGATTCACTTTGATTCCTCCAACAATGAGGCAGAGTATGAGGCCCTCTTATACGATTGCGCATGGCCATTTCACTCAGCGTCCGTCGCCTGATGGTCTATGGCGATTCAGATTTAGTGGTCAACCAAGTGATGAAGGAGTGGGACGTGAGAAGCCCAGCCATGACTGGATACTGCAGTGCAGTGAGGAAGCTGGAAAAGAAGTTTGAGGGGTTGGAGCTCCATCATATACCCCGACTGAAAAATCAAGCAGCTGATGATCTAGCAAAGATAGGTTCCAAGAGAGGAGCCATTCCGAGTGGTGTGTTCTTGGAGCATATACACACTCCGTCAGTCAAAGAAGATCCTTTCACCGAAGAAGCTCCACAGCTCAAGAGTGCCACAGATCCGACTGAGGTTGAAGTCCCAGCAGTGCTCGACTTGGTCATGGAGGTCTTGGTGGTCATTCCCGACTGGACAGTTCCGTATATCGCGTATATCCTGAGAAAAGAGCTTCCGGAGGATGAGGAAGAGGCTCGATAGATCGTCCGTCGATCTAAAGCCTTTACCGTAATCAAAGGACAGTTATATAGAGAAAGCGCGACTGGAGTTGGTCAGAAGTGCATAACACCAGAAGAAGGTCGAATCATCCTTAATGATATCCACTCGGGGACCTGTGGTCATCATGCGTCCTCTCGGACCATCGTGGCCAAAGCATACCGAGCCGGATTTTACTGGCCAAAAGCGAATGAGATGGCAAAGGAAATAGTGGATAAGTGCGAGGGATGTCAGTTCTACTCGAATATGTCGCACAAGCCTGCATCAGCTCTGAAGACCATTCCACTCGTCTGGCCTTTCGCAGTATGGGGGTTGGACATGGTCGGTCCTTTGAGAACATGTCGAAGTGGCTTCACGCATGTACTGGTGGCAGTCGACAAGTTCACCAAGTGGATTGAGGCTGAACCAATCAAGAACCTTGACGCCGGTACTGTTGTTAGCTTCATCAGAGAACTGATATTCAGATATGGAGTCCCACACAGCATCATTACGGATAATGGGTCGAACTTTGACTCGGAGGAATTCAGGGACTTCTGCAACTCTCAAGGCACACGAGTCAACTACGCTTCAGTCGCCCATCCGCAGACGAATGGACAAGCAGAGCGAGCCAATGGCCTGATTCTCAAGGGATTGAAACCCCGACTGATGCGTGATCTCAAGCATGCAGCTGGAGCGTGGGTCGACGAACTTCCCTCGGTGCTTTGGGGACTGCGGACCACACCTAATCGATCGACCGGAAGAACTCCATTCTTCTTGGTCTACGGAGCTGAAGCAGTCTTGCCGAGTGATCTTCTCCACAATGCTCCTCGAGTTGAGATCTACAACGAAGCAGAAGCTGAACAAGCGCGGCAGGACGCAGTCGACCTTTTAGAGGAAGAAAGGGACATGGCTCGATCCGATCGACCATCTACCAACAAGATTTGCGTCGTTTCCACGCTAGAAATGTGAGGGGTCGAGCCTTCTAGGAAGGAGATTTAGTTCTCCGAGTGGATCAGAAGAAACATCACAAGCTTGCTCCTTCTTGGGAAGGGCCCTTCATCGTCACCAAAGTTCTCCACAACGGGGCGTACCGTCTTTACAACGTCGAACATAATATCGACGAGCCCCGAGCTTGGAACGCGGAACTACTCCGCCCATTTTACACTTAAGTTTATCACTCGGATGAGTTGCAATAAAGTACTCCTGTAGTTCATGGATTTCAAAATAATAGTGTCATAGTTCCTCCATAATTTTTGTCACTTTTTATTTTGTCCAATAAAATTTTCCCCTCAGTGGGTGACTTAGCCGCGAATCCGTTTCGCCTAAGTTTGTAAAAATCCTTACCGAGTGGTGAGCCAGACTCCCACTCGGAGGCTTAGCTGCGAATCCGTTTCGCCTAAGATTAAATAAAATCCTACCGAGTGGTAAGCCAGACTTCCACTCGGAGGCTTAGCTGCAGTCCAAGTACTCGCCTAAGTTATAAAAATCCTACCGAGTGGTAAGCCAGACTTCCACTCGGAGGCTTAGCTGCAGTCCAAGTACTCGCCTAAGTTATATAAATCCTACCGAGTGGTAAGCCAGACTTCCACTCGGAGGCTTAGCTGCAGTCCAAGTACTCGCCTAAGTTATATAAATCCTACCGAGCGAAGAGCAAACCTCTCACTCGGGGGCTTAGCTGCAGCCCAGTGCTCGCCTAAGATATAAAAATCCTACCGAGTGAAGAGCAAACCTCTCACTCGGAGGCTTAGTTGCAGTCCAAGTA
>NC_041381.1:169743595-169749985 GCF_002162155.2 Triticum dicoccoides
TGCTCGCCTAAGATATAAAAATCCTACCGAGTGAAGAGCAAACCTCTCACTCGGGGGCTTAGCTGCAGCCCAGTGCTCGCCTAAGATATAAAAATCCTACCGAGTGAAGAGCAAACCTCTCACTCGGGGGCTTAGCTGCAGCCCAGTGCTCGCCTAAGATATAAAAATCCTACCGAGTGAAGAGCAAACCTCTCACTCGGGGGCTTAGCTGCAGCCCAGTGCTCGCCTAAGTGGATTAAGGAATAAGTCGACTGCAGTGAGCGTCTTGCTTTGAACCTACAAAAGACATTTCGAGCCAAAAGCAATCATATTCAAACATCAAATTCAAGTTCGGAACGATACCTAAAGGGAACCGAAAGTGCTCAGGCGCTAAGCCTGTTAAGGTTTATCGGTTACAACTCCACTCGGCATACCGAGGCAAATTTAAAGCGTCGAGCTTAAAAGAAGTTTTTTACCCCTCCTGTGGAGGGCTGGAAGGTGCAACAAACTCATCAAGATCAATTCCATCTGCGATCCGAGTGGCAGCAGCAATGAAAGTTTCCATAAAGGACCGGAAGTCGTGTTTCTTGGTGTTGGCCACCCGGAGGGCCGCCAGCTTGTCTTCTCGCGCATCTTTGCAGTGGACTCGGGCCAGACACAGAGCAACATCTGCACCGCACCGAGGCGAGGACTTTTTCCACTCCTGCACTCGACCAGGGACTGTGTTCAAGCGAGCCATCAGCGACTTGAGGTCGTGCTGGAGTGTCTCCCTGGGCCAGAGCGTTGAGTCAATGCGAGATGTGGCGACCTTCAGCCTTGCGAGATAGTCCACGACAGCTGCGACACGGGACTCCAGTCGGAAAACATTCATGGCAACTTCGTCGTTCACCGAAGAATTGACGGGGTCAAGGTTTGGTTCCAGCCGGCTAGTCTCTTCTTCAAAGTCTTGACAAAATTCTGCAAGGGCGATCACCGAGTCAAGGCAACGGTCGAATGGAAAAATCACAGTTGAAAATGATTGTTGAGCATAAAGGTTTACCTTCAAGCATAAGAAACAACTTCTTGGCAAGACCACTCAAGAAGGCCTCCAGATCATTTTTCTTCCCAAGAGCAGCTTTCAGATTGGTATTTTCTTGTTCAAGCTTGGTGACTGAAGCTAACTTCTCGTCAGCAAGCTTGATCTTCTCAGCTAGTTCAAGGTCTTTTTTCTGTTGGGCCTCCTTCACCTTACCTGCAAGTTACAACAAGATCAGATTTTGAAACAAATAAAAGGAAAAAAGCAGTCGTCGAGGTCTCACCAAACATACCTTTGGTCTCCTCCTTTGCCTTCGTCAGATTCTCCTGAGCCAGCTTCAAATCCAGCTCGAGCTGAATGTGCTTGTTTTCCAACTCAGTGTAGCGAGCCGCAAGGTCACAGGATCTCTGCGAAGAATCAATCGACTAAATGTCAAAGATAATTCACTTCCGAGTGGAACAGGAAAAATCATGCGTTTCTAAGACTACAGCCGAATACAAGCATTCGACCGTAGTCTCGGGGACTACACCCGTGGGTGCACTCAGCGTGCCCCCACTAATCCTATTGAAGACAGAGTCGACCAGTCGACCTCAAAAAAAAACAAGATGTATTCTTTAAGACTGTAATCGACTGCAAGCAGTCGACCACAGTCTCGGGGACTACACCCAGTGGGTGCACTCAGCGTGCCCCCACCGGTTTGCGAAATCCATTCGCCATAGTCGAATGACGGAAAGACTGAACTTATAAAGCCTAAGGCCGACTGCCATCAGTCGACCTTAGCCTTGGGGACTACACCCAGTGGGTGCACTCAGCGTGCCCCCACCGATTTGCGAAATCCATTCGCCATAGTCGAATGACGGAAAGACTGAACTTATAAAGCCTAAGGCCGACTGCCAGCAGTCGACCTTAGCCTTGGCGACTACACCCAGCGGGTGCACTCAGCGTGCCCCCGCTAACACGGAGTTTAAATCGACACACCCAGTGGGTGATTACTATAAATTCTGGAAACAAAACAAGCGGTGGTCGACTGACCTGAACATTGCTTTGAAGGGCGGAACTGGCGTCGTAAGCTGCCTGGCTCGCATCCCGGATGGTCTTCAACTGCTCCATCATGATCCCTGCCTGGCGTATCACCTCCTTCGCGGTGCCAGCTTGGTCCTCTGGGACGTGGTGCCTCGTGAAGAGGGAGGGCTGCAGAGCACTCATCAGTGGATCTGCGAAGGACACAGTGTGTCGAGTGGTGTTCTCCTCCTCCGCGACCAGAGTCTCAGGCACCGTCACATCCTGGGGCACCCTGCCGGCAGACGCTTTCCTACTCCTTCTGGGCTTCAGCGGTTCCTCTTCTTCATCATCATCAGGGAGAGTGATAACAACATTGGATGGAGCTACAGAAAAGAATCAGAATTAGAGATCATGAGTCAGTCGACTAGAAACGGTGTTAAGAGTATAGTACCAGATTTTGAGGTTGTTGCGTCCTCCATCTCATGGTCGTCAGCCCGGGCTGAGGTCTCAGAAGTAGCAGCACTGCAACTCCAAAGAATCAGTCGACTAACTCCAGCGCCAACCAGAGATAATGTTCGCACAAAACAAGAAGACTTAAGCAGCATGATTACCCTGATATGGTGGGGATGGACACCTTCATCTTCGGCAGGAGCTTGGTCGGCTTTGACGGGGCTGCCCTGGGCTGCTTCGACGCCTTTTCAGTCGGCGCCGGAGAGGTAGTCCGAGGGCGCTTGGTCGACTGTGTAACAGTCGCAACCCCCTTGCCACGTTCAGTCGCAGGGTCATGGACAAGTTTCGACCGCCTTTCCGAGCGCGGTGGTGCGACCTCCTCCTCCTCCTCTTCTTCGTCCTCATCATCATCATCATCTTCATCGTCATCGTCATCATCATCATCCTCAGTGGCGTCCGAGTCCCACTCCTCCTCCTGGCTCTCGCCCCCGCTCGCTTCTCCCTCCTCAGTCGGAGCCTGTGCTCCATTGGGCATCGAGTACAGCTCAGTGAGGACCTGATAGACATCAAGACAAAGATCAGTCGACCGATCGGCAGAGAAAACAGAAATAAATGTGACAAGAATACAATGGGAAGTGGAGCAGACATACCTTGTTTGGATCACTGTGGTGGTCGAGCGGAGGAATCCTTCTGGCTCCGCGTGGGTTATCCTTGTTCCCAGTAACAGCGGCCATCCACCTTTCCAGAGTGGCATCGTCGACTGCTTCTGGATTGACCCGAGTCACATCCTCAGTCCCGCAGTACAACCACATGCAATGGCTCCGGAACTGAAGAGGCTGGATACGACGCCTAAGAAAAACCTCCAGGAGATCCATACCCGTCACTCCCTCCCGAACCAACTGAACTACACGCTCCATCAGCATCTTCACGTCAGCTTTCTCCTCCGGAATCACCTTCAGAGAGGAGGGCTTGTTCACTCGGTCCATGGTGAACTGAGGGAGTCCACTCGACTGCCCTGACGTCGGCTGATCCTGGCAGTAGAACCAGGTCGACTGCCAGCCTCTGACTGACTCGGGAAATGTCATGGCTGGGAAGGTGCTCTTGTTCCTCACCTGGATCCCCAGACCCCCACACATTTGGACAACTTGGGTTTTTTCGTTGCCTGGGCTCGCCTTCTTCACGGTCTGAGAGCGACACATGAATATGTGCTTGAACAAGCACCAATGCGGTCGACAACCCAGAAAACTCTCACACATGGACACAAACGCGACAAGATAGGCGATAGAATTCGGGGTGAAGTGGTGGAGTTGCGCTCCAAAGAAGTTCAAGAAACCACGGAAGAAAACACTCGGCGGCAAAGAAAATCCGCGGTCGACATGGGTAGCCAGAAGCACGCACTCACCCTCTTCCGGCTGGGGTTGCCACTCTTTCCCCGGAAGCCTTGTAGCTCCATGAGGGATCAGGCCCTCGTTGGCCATGTCGAGGAGATCCGTCTCCGTGATGGTCGATTGGATCCAATCTCCCTGGACCCAGCCTTTCGGCAGGCGAGATCTAGACGAAGACCCGCCGCGACTGGTGGATCTCCCCTTCGCCTTCTCCGTCGCCGACGCCTTCTTCGCGCGTTCCAGCGCCGCCGTCTTCTCCTTGACCATGGCTGCCGGCGGGACGCGCGAGGAGAAGTTGTGCGGAGGCGAGAGCGAGCGCGTTGGGCGGAGACGAAGGGAGCAGAGAGAGAATGCTGAGGCACTGCTCAAAAAACCCTCGCCGGGCGCGTTTATAAGATCCCTTCCGAGTGGATGACAGGTGGGCCCGGTCGGTCTAATCATATCCTGAAACAGTTGCGCGGACGTGATACGTGGCGAAAAAAGCGGCGCGGGGATCGAGGCGTCTATGCCCTGTCCCATCCGAGCGCCGCGGTCCGCCCCGCTTCGCGCGCTTCCCCAAATTTCGTATCCCGCGGAATCCGCGAACGGCAGATCGGTCTGCCAGACGCGGGATTTCCTGCGATCCGTCGCTCGGAAATCGGCGAAGTCCAAAAGATCACTCGACGAAGGAAAAGAATGGATCGAGTCAACTGAAGAAAAGTTGCTCACTATCAGCAAAGAGATTTTTTGTTCAAAACAACGCGCGACCAGTATGCGAAGGCTAATCGGAAACAACATCAACTCCTTCATCACTCAAGCCTCAATCCATTCGGGGGCTAATGATGGAGTCATGTACCTAGGGTAGGGTCACAGACCTGATCTAAGTACCCTGCCTAAGGACTCCCTTAGAAGAGATCACCTTCCAGTCGACCTACGAGGGACTCACTCGACTGACTTGAAGGACTCGACCACGAAGACTCACTCGACCACCAGAAGGTCAAGGGGCACTCTGCACTGCAACGGTCCGTAATTAAGTAGACTTTATGATAGTAAAGACACTTTATGTGGGGCGTTACCAGTAACGCCCCGGACTTAATGTACCTTAAACCCTTCATTATGTGGGTTGGCTGGGGTCCTGGCGCACTCTATATAAGCCACCCCCCTCCACAGGCAGAAGGGTTCGGCACCCTGTAATCCATATACACATAATCCACTCGACCGCCTCCGGGCTCCGAGACGTAGGGCTTTTACTTCCTCCGAGAAGGGCCTGAACTCGTACATCTCTTGTGCTTACAACCTCTCCATAGCTAGGACCTTGCCTCTCCATACCTACCCCCACTCTACTGTCAGACTTAGATCCACGACACCTCCACCTCCCCTCCGTCCACGAAGTTTTTGAACTTTTTCGGGCATCTACTTCGTGCACACTTGGAGATGGCAACACATGCAGATCCTGACGCAACCATTGGCTCCAAGGGCAGTCCATATCCGAGGTTGCGCCAACCCTGCTAACTCATATCCCTCGCCAATGCCGGAACAAGAGGCTCGTCCGCGAGGCCCTCATGGACCGTCGTTGGATCGTGGATATCCATGGCAATCTTAGCCCCACGACAATCCTCAAGTATGTGGATCTCTGGAGGCGTCTCCAGATGATCACTCTCTCTAGCGAGCCGGACATGCTCTCCTGGAAGTGGACTGCTCACGACACTTACACCGCGAGTTCCGCCTATCATGCGCAGTTTATCGGTGCTACTTCCTCACCCCACTGGCGCCTCATTTGGAAATCTTGGGCCCCCTACCAACGCAAAGATCTTCCTATGGCTGGCCTCCCTCGATCATTGATGGACTGCCGAGCGTCGAGCAAGGCACAACCTACCACATGACCCCATCTGCAAGCTGTGCGATCAAGAGTATGAAACCTACACCATCTGCTTGTGGGATGTGTCTTCTCCCGCACAATATGGCACGAGATCTTGGCCTAGTGCCGCATGACCGTGCAACCCCAGGACGGCACGCTCAACTTCTTCGAGTGGTGGACGACCGCCACATCTACCGCGCCGACTTGCCTTCGAAAAGGTCTCTGCACTTTAATCACCCTCACGGCTTGGGCTATTTGGAAGCACCGGAATGCGGCGATCTTCGACACCGCCACCCCATCTTCCACCAAGCTCACCGACGACATCAAGCAAGAAGCGGCCTTATGGTTTAGGGCCGGCGCCAAAGGTCTAGACAAAACAGTCCCTATAATCCGAGCCTTCCCTTGTAAAGGCTGAGCAACCTTCCTTGCTCAACTTAGCGCCTTCGAGGTCGCCATTCGTGTGTACGGCACCGAAGGACGCCGATCTGTAACTTCTTTCCCCCAACCTATTAATGGAATGATACGCTACCTTAGCGTACTCGGGGAAAAAAAGTTTGCATATAAGTTTTGTCCGAAGTCAAAGTATCTCAACTTTGACCAAATTTATAGAAAAAAGTATCAAGATTCACAATGCCAAATCACTATCGTTGGATTCATTATGAATATATAGTTTCATTATATATATATATATATATATATATATATATATATATATATATATA
>NC_041381.1:169750295-169839092 GCF_002162155.2 Triticum dicoccoides
AAACTAAATACACTATGTAAATTTAGTAATTTTCGTAAAAATGTAGTAAATTATAAACTTAGGTAGTAAAAAAATATTTTCCTAATCACTATATTTTATACATCCTTTTATTAGATTTTGTATATAACGTTACTAGGGGGTGTAGAATAAGCTATTCTACACTCACTCTTAGAATAGCTATATATATATGGTATTGTAGATGTTGATATTTATTAATATAAATTTGGTCAAACTTTGTAAAGTTTGACTTCACACAAATTTAATACACGGAGTAAAAAGGACCGGAGGGAGTACTATATAAAATATGAAACTACCTAGTTTTCCTTTGATAAATAATCACTGTTCACATCTATTTCTATGCTTATCGAGAAAGATGGATTATTTTCACATGGAACCGCCCAATGAGTTGTTGCACTTTTTCGTCGTACTGAAACACAGACGAATGATGGAATAATATATTGCTGACAAATTTATTCTGGAATAAGTTGAGAAACACCATGGATGGTCGGTTTTTCTTACAATAATGGTTTAGTCGCATCAATTAGACCAGCGTAGACTTTGAATGAACAAGAACTTATTTAAAATCTTCATAACACAATACAAGAAATATTTTAGTGTTACATTATAGCGTTAGAGCATCTCTGGCAGACCCCGTATATCGCTGACCCGTAAAACTCGTTTACAGTTTACGAAAAAACGGTTTTGCGGGCCGGCGCGGGCACCAGCAGAGCAGACCCTGCATAGCGGAACTGTAAAAGGAATATCCGTGGGCCTACAAAACAGATGAATTTGGCACATATGCCACATATTCAGAATTATTAATTCAATATAAAATAAAATGTCAGTATTACAATACAACAATCATCCAAATTACAATTATTATTGAAATCACAGAAGCAAACTACAATTCAATACAAAACTTGTCCCGAATACAAATCACACATGAATTAAATGAAATGAATGCAAAAAATGGAATGTGTTAACTGCCCAGCCCTTTGGCAATGGTGCTCAATGAGATCCTCCTGAAGGTGGAAGTGGGTGTTTGCATTTTCAATCTCCCTGTAGGTCCAAAGAAATGCTCTAACGCGGTTAGGGTCTCTGACTGGTTTGACACGGCTACCCATATTGTCGTAGAAGAACTCCAATTTCATGGATCTCTCATCTTTGAGAATCATATTGTGAAGAATAACACAACATGTCATGATATTTTTCAAGGATCGCTTGTCCAAAAAACGAGCAGGTCCACGAACAATGGCAAACCTAGATTGCAAAACTCCGAATGCTCTTTCAATATCTTTTCGGGCTGCTTCTTGTACCCTTGAAATTCACATTGTTTCCTAGTTTTGGGGCCTTTGATGCTCTTGACAAATGTGCACAAAGAAGGGTAGATACCATCTGCAAGATAGTACCCCTTTGTGTATTCATGCCCATTGATAGTGTAGTCGCAAGCAGAAGCATCACCACTAGCAAGCCTATCAAACAAATGAGACCGTTGCAACACATTGATATCATTGAGAGTACCCGACATACCAAAAAAGCAATGCAAAATCCATAAATCCTCGGATGGTACGGCCTCTAGCACAATTGTTGCATCACGAGACTTTCCACAATACATTTCCTGCCATGCTTTCGGGCAGTTTTTCCAAGTCCAATGCATACAATCAATGTTTCCTAGCATGCTAGGCCAACCTCTTCTCTCACTTGATGCCATCAACTTTTTTGTGTCTTCCTCGCTGGGTGCCCGAAGATATTCAGGACTAAAGACACAGATGATCACTTTCACAAACCTACGCACCGACTCAATGGTAGTATCTTCACCAATGTGAAGGTACTCATCGACATAGTCAGCCGGAACGCCGTATGCAATTACCTGCATAGCTGCCAAGATTTTTTGATATGCACTAAATTCCTTCAAGCCCGCGTTATTTCTTCTTTGAGTAAAATACCGACAATTGGCCTCGCAAGCTTGCACTATTTTTACAAAGAGGGAGCGGCGCATTCAGTACCTTTTCCGAAAGAGTTGCGGTGGATATGTTGGATTGTCCGCGAAATAGTCTTGCATCAACATCTCGTTCCTGAGATGGCGATTTCGAGGAATGCAAAGACGGCCGACGATCGATCCTCGCCGTCTCTTTCGGTTCTCATCTTCGTGCTCCTTCACCGCGAGGGCCAACAACAACATCTGCTGCCGATGGTTCACAAGCAGCGTCTCAACATCCGAGTCGTCCGAATCGGACGAATCCTCGAGCAAAAACCTCTCGCAAGGGCTCACTTCCATCTAAATTCACAAATACGAACGCCGCATAAGCCAACTATGCATAACTGCGCATCCCAAAAGCACAAGCACAAGTACTCAACAGCGGCTCGGGGCGGTGACTCTGCGGCGGTGGATCCCGGGGCGGCGACAACGACTAGGGGCGGCTCGGCTCGGCGAATCCGGGGCAGCGGTGAAGTGGCTAGGTGGAACAGGGTGAGGGGCGGCCCCGCGGCGTGATTACTTCCACAGATTTGGCCGGAATCGCCGGCGGCGGCTGAGCGGAACCAATGACGGCCGACCACGGAAGAGGGTGGGGAATGAGCGTGGGCTGAAATGTCCCTCCCGCCAACCGCTTTTCTGGGATACGGGGCACCGTCGGGCCGAGGGAAAAAACTGCGTTTTCGCGGGTTGGAGATGGGATTTTACCGCGCCCCTCAAAAAAATTTACGGGTGCAACACGTTTGCATTGTCTAATCGGGAAGTATTTTTCACGTGGACCCGTATTTTGACGGTTATTTTGCGGGTCGGGACATTATACGGGATCTGGTAGAGATGCTCTTACGAGGCCTTAGACAAAGTAAGTGTATCGTACTTTATTGGTGAAAAATATCCAATCATTTCTCTCCACTTGCTTACTTATTTTTTTTCTTTTCTAAACAACCTTCTGCAAAAAACAAAAAAACAAAACAGGAGAATCCCAAGACAAATGTTTTCCTTGGTCTACATGCATATACATGGGCATCTAGCCACCAGATGTGGGGAACAATTACCTCGTCCATTCATTCCACTACACACCCGAAAAACAAAAGGAGGATAGAAAGGGGGAAAGGAAAACAAAACCAATGCAACAGTCACCTCTCCCACTCCTTGATGGATGCTATTTAGCCATGCCCTTTCCCAGGACCAAACTCTGCCACTTTGTTCGGTTCTGCCCCCCTTTTGCTCGCCTTACCCCTTGGTTCCACCCTTCTTCACTCCCCTCACTTGCACCAACACTAATAAGCACTCTCACTTCCCTGTGACCTCTCTCCATTCTCCTCACTCCACAGCCATGGCGTCTGCTGAAGAAGGCGCACAGCCGCTCATGTATCAGGTATGCAGTTTAGGATTCTTCTTGATTAGCAGATACGTAGTACAAGATATTATCATCTTTGTTTGTCTATTTTGTTTGGTTTTGGTTTCTTATCACTGCAAGATTCTGATGAGGTTTAATTCCATGGTTTGGGCTTTGCTGCTCTTCTTCAGACTGTGGCTCTGAAGGTCAGCATCCACTGTGAGGGCTGCAAGAAGAAGGTCAAGAAGGTGCTACAGACCATAGAAGGTGGGCATAGATAAATAAAGAAGAAAAATATAATACTTAGATGAAGAAGAAGAGAAATACAAAGCAGAAATGTTCAGCAAATCTGTATCAGTAAATCTTAGGAAAGCTCCCTAGAAAGGCAGTGGTAGTGTCATTACATTTTTCTCTCTGTTTTCCAATCAGGATTTCAAAAGTTTATTTCTCCGTATTTCCTTCTTTCTGCGAAAAGGCTTTGATTTCAACTTCAGGTCTGTAAATAAAAGGGCATCTGGCTGTTTAAAAAATTGCAAGTGATGTTTTATGTGTGTGCCCCTGTATTTACTATGAAGGGGAAAAGCAGAGGGGCCCCTGTTTCCCTCACTAAATCCCTTGCCCCAAAGTTCTGCAATCTGTTACAAATTCTTCACAAAAAAAAAACGCATTGAATTGGTGGAAGAAATGCTTAGTAAGGGATTTAGAAGAGCGTTTTGCTAATTTCGTTGCGCTGTTTGCATCAACTGAGCAGGTGTGTACAAGACGGACATAGACACCCAGCAGCACAAGGTAGTGGTCGTTGGCAATGTCTCCGTCGACGCGCTCGTCAAGAAGCTCATCAAGACCGGCAAGCACGCCGAGCCGTGGCCGGAGCCCCTTCCTCCCCCCTCTGACGCTAACCCGCCTGCCAGCGGAGGCGGCGGTGATGGTGGCGGTGGCGGCAAGAAGAAGAAGAAAAAGAAGAACAAAAACAAGACCGCCGAGCCGGCGGCGCCGGGTGCCCCGACGGCGGAAGGCGCTGGAGGCTCTGTTCCCCCGAAGAATCACGACCACACGGGCACGTGCGATGAGGCGTCCGGCCACGAGCAGCCTCATCAGGTTGAAGGCGGCGGTGGTGGAGGCGGCGACCCACCGAAGAACCCGGGTGCCGGAGATCCGCACGACGGACGGGCCGGCATGGTCGCCCCTTTCGCCATGACGCCGCAAGGCATGCAGCCTATGGCACCCAGCGCCAATGCCTCCGGTGGCGGCGGTGGCGGCAAGAAGAAAAAGAAGGGCAAGGGAGGCAATAACGGCAATGCCAATGCCAACGGCGGAGACGGTGCAACAGCGCAGATGAGCCCACACGACGCGCCCGCGAATCCCGCCATAGGAAACGCCGGTCAGAACGCCCCCGCCGTCGTCGACGCCGGGGCCTACCCGCCCGCCACCGCGATGAGCTACCCGGGCTACTACGGCAGCGGCGCCGGTGCAGGGCACATGCCGCCACCGTACGCCATGAGCTACAGCACCTCGCACCCGCACCGGAGCAGCGCGTACTACCACCCCATGGCCGGCGCGGCCTACACGGGCGGCGCGGGGTACTACTACTCAACGGCACCGGTGTCGGCGGCGCCGGGGTCGTATTACATGTTCAGCGAGGAGAATGCCAACGCATGCAGCGTTATGTGAGATTGTTTGTTATTTAATTGAGGTTAGATGATTAATGAACTGGTCCCTTGTAATTTAAGCATCTTTAGAGCATCTCCAACTGCCGCGCCAAAAGACACGCGCGGGTAAAATGCCCATTTAACGCGTGCGGCGCGCTCCAGAGCTGGCGGAAAACAACCGTGAGCGGTAAACGTTTGCGCGCGCGGGAGAAAGCTGGCGGTCGCGCAGTAGATTTGGCGCGCCGCTTCGCACGCGCCTATAAAATGCGGCGCTCGTCACGTGCTCTACCACACCGCCACACGCGCATTTCCCCGCCTCCTCGCCGCTTCCACCACTTTCTCGCCACTTCCTCGCCGCTCAGCGCCCCACCACCACCGCGCCACCATGCCGCCGCGCCGCCGGGGATCATCTGGCTACCGCGGCGTCCGCCTGCGCCCCTCTGGCGCCTACTACGCCGAGATCCGGTCCAGCGACGTCCGCCTCGGCCTCGGCACGTTCGAGACCGCGCACGAGGCCGCCCGCGCGTACGACGTGGCGGCGTGGTGCCTAGGGAGGTCTCGAGCGCAGTTGAACTTCCACGACGTCTACACGCGCGAGCAGGCGCAGCGCGTCGCCCCTCTGCCTCGTCTGATTACAGACCAGGACCGTGAGGACCACCATCGGCTGCAGCGCCGCCTCCTCATCGCCGAGGAGGACGAGCGAGCCATGGCGGAGCGGCGCCAGCGGCACCCGGAGGACGTCGCCGCCTAGAACGTCTTCTGGGCGGAGAGCATAGCAAGACGCCGTGCGGAGCGTGCCGACAGGCGTCGGCGCAAGGCACTGGCCATATCGCAGTGTGATATCGTCGAGGCAGGCGGGACATCGATCTTCTCCCCCGACGATGACCGTTGGGACGACATGTGGCTCGATACCTCGGACAACACCACCGAGGATGATGATGATGAGGACGGCTGAGGGTAGATTCTAGTTGCACCGTAGTTTTATCTAGTTGCATCGTAGTTTTTTTTTATCTAGTTGCACCGTAGTTCTTTATCTATCTATGCTATGAACTATGTAAAATATCTTTATATCGTTTTTTATCTATGCTATGAACTATGTATCTTTTTTATCTATGAACAAAATATGTATGCACCGAAAAAGTGTTTGTGGGAGACCGCACGCTGCATTTTAGCGCGCTTGCTGGAGCTACACGCGCGCCCTGCAGTTTAGCGCGGCTGCTGAAGCCAGCGCTGCGCGCCGCGCTAAACCTGATGATGGGTGTGCCGCAAACTAGTTTTTAGCGCGCCGCGCGTTGGGCGGCCGTCAGAGATGCTCTTAGCTAGTGTTAGTATGGTCATCTTGCTGTTGTAAGCTGCAACATTCTTGGAGCTTGCTTGTATTGCAACCTATTCATGGCATGACAATTGGCTGTGTCGACCAAGTTGCTGGTCAATGTTGCGAGTTGATGGAAATTTTGGCATTGAACATTGACTTTGGCAATTTGAGATGGGATTTTTAGTGGCATCTGAAGGTAGGGGAGAAAAAGAGTATTTAACCAAATACTACCACAATTGACGGAAACGTGACGAAAAACTACCACTTTACGTTTTTGTGCGAAAAACTACCAAATTTGGACTAAACCGTGGCAAAAAACTACCAACTCGTGAAATCGCTCGCTTCGCCTGCGCTAACCCCGAATCTGACCGGTTGGGCCCGCGAATCAGGCGCCACGTTGGCTAACGGTCGCCCGCCGCGCGTAGATGGCCGTTAACGGCCCGTCCGCTGTCGGAACGGCGCCTGTCGGTGCGGTGCGGGTCAAATCTGATCCGTTCCCCTCTCGATTCACTCTCTCCCTCCTCTCCCTCTCTCTGACCTAGGTGGCGGCCGCCATGTCCTCGTTGATTCCGGAGGGCGGCGGCGCTGGCGGCGGCGACGTTGGCGGCGGCGACGCTAGCGGCGAGACAAGTTTGGACGCTGCTGCCTCGCCCGCGCCTCCACCGATGGCCAGCGGCTCAGTCGATAATTGGTTGGGGAGCACCAGTTTCTCGATGCAGGCCGGCTCGCAGCAGCCGGAGGCACCGCTCTCCCAGTCATCGCCAATGGGTCGCAGGTATGCAAGTATCATCTGCTGGGCTTTTGGTTAGCTGCTTCAACATTGCAAATTAGTAAGATGTGTTTGTTTCTGTTAGTTGGACATGTGTAGTAAACTGGAGTCAGTAAACTGTATAGCTCAGTCAATTTCAATTCAATTCATGAGCACTTATTTGTGCAGTTTGGCTGACCAGAAGTGGGATATATGGTTTCATTTAGAAGGAAGAAACCCTGTGAAAAGGGGTATATTTGAGTCAGATATTTCTTTGCTTACTCTACATTCACTTATTGCTAGTGAAGGGTATGGGGACAGTGATTACATGTACTATGTGAAGGAGGAGGAAATTGGATCTGACAGAGTAAAGTATTTAGGTAATGAAGCTAGTGTTCATGAAATGTTGGACTTTTTTCATCATGTCAAGCTAGTCAACATAAGGGTTGTGAGAAATGTTGAACCTGGAATTAGTACACAGGCTAATGAGAATTACATGAACACTCAAGAGAGCTGCTGTGTGAAAAAGGTTGTGGGGCAATCTGAGCTTCAGAATCAGATAGATGATAGAAAGGCTCAGCTTGAGAGGAGCAGGATTCAAAGAGAGGCAGATTTGAACCACTTTGAAGGAGACACTGAAGTGTCTGAATTTTGTTCTGAGGATTCAGTTCATTCAGATGGGAGTGCTGAAGCTGTTCAACCAATGGAAATAGTGTGTATCTCTGAAGAGGATACAACATTGCAAACTACTGCTATTGTCAAACATGTGAAGAATCCTGGTCCAACTAGCAGATGTCACAAAGAGGTAGAGAAAAAACGTTTTGAAGATTGGTTTCCTGAAGCAGATGAGTTTTGTTTTGCTGGTGATGCAGGCATAAGTGATGAGGAAGAAGTAGATGATGTTGAACTACCATACCTCATGAAGAAGCCAAACACAAAGAGTAGTAAGAAAAAGATGAAGGAAAGGCTATATTTTGACCCCTCAATTCCCAATTCACATTTACTCTTGTGCAAGAACTTGTGTTTTGATAGTGTTTACCAGTTCAAAGAAGCATTAAGAGATTTTCATATAAGGACTTTGAGGTCTTTTCACTACCACAGGAACACTCCAACAAGAATTATTGTTTGGTGTTCACAAAGAGAGCATGGATGTGAATTTTACATGTGTGCCTCTAGGATAGCTCATGAAAGAACATTTTGCATTAAGAAATGTAACATGGGGCACATTTGTCCAGCATCAGCAGAGAACACAAAGGTTACTACTAAGTGGCTTTCCAAAGCAGTTGAGCCTTCTCTTAGAGCAGATCCTAGAGCACCTGTGGATTCACTTATTAAAAACAGCAAAGTCAAGTTTTCAGTTGATGTATCAAAGAGTGTGGCCTATAGGGTAAGGAGGAAGGCTATTAAGGTTGTACAAGGTGACCAGAAGGAGCAGTACTATAGACTGAGGGACTACCTACAAGCAGTTCTTGACACAAACCCTGGTAGCAGGTGTGTAGTTACAATATTTGAGGACCCAGAAAACCCTGCCCCAACACCTAGATTTAAGTACATATTCTACTGCTTGCATGCATCAAAGCAAGGATTTCTTAATGGTTGCAGGCCCTTTATAGGTAAATCTATAACTGCAATTTGTTCAAAATATCTTGTTGTAAATCTATGGTAGCTAATTTGGGTATTTATTGCAGGGCTTGATGGTTGCTTCATCAAGCTAACCACTGGACAACAAATACTTGCAACCACAGGAAGAGATGGCAACAACAACATCTACCCCATAGCCTTTGGTGTGGTTGATAAGGAAGATTCAGATAGTTGGACATGGTTCCTAACACAGCTAAGATGTTGCATTGGAAGTGGTAGCAAATTTGGAACCTACACCATTATTTCTGACAGGCAAAAGGTATGCACCCTATCTTAGCCACTAGTTCAGATATATATTGTTATTAGTAGCTTTATTTCCTTTTGTTCATAACCATGGTTGTTAATTTACAATCAGGGTCTTCTTAAGGCTATAAATGAGGTGTTCCCTGATTCCCCTCAGAGATACTGCCTCAGGCACATATATGCAAATTTTCAGTCAGCTGGTTTCAGAGGAGCAGAGCTGAAGAAGCTAGTAGATCAGGCTAGCTACTCATTCACCAAACATGGCCATGAATTAGCAATGGCAGAGCTTAAAGCAGAGTGTGAGGATGCCTGGAAGTGGCTTAAAAAATTCCAAGGGAGACTTGGTGTAGGTCTGCAATGGATTACAATTGCAAAACTGATCTTGTTGTCAACAACCTTAGTGAGGTTTTCAACAAAATGATCCTTGATGTTAGGGCCAAACCAATTAGGACTATGTTTGAAGGAATTAGGATTAAGCAGATGATCAAAAGGCAGAAGACTAGGGAAAAAACAGAGAACGGCAGGTGGATGATCACAACCAACTATTCAGAGAAATTAGAGGAGAATAAGAAGTATGCCAAATTTTGTGATGCATATAAGGCAGGTCCTGACATTTGGCAAGTTAATAGTAAGGAAAATCAGTACTATGTGAACCTAGCTACTCAATCATGTGACTGCAGGAGGTGGGACATGACAGGTGTGACATGCAATCATGCAATAGCAGCAATGGGCAAGATTCACATGCACCTAGAGGACTATGTGCATGAATTTTTCAAAAAAGCACTATATATTGAAGCATACAAAGACATAGTGTACCCTGTCCCTGGTCCTGAATTCTGGCCTGACATCCATACTCCTGATATTGAGCCCCCAGTGTTCAAAGAAAAAGCAGGTAAGAAACAGACAGCTAGGAGAAAGGGGCAGTTTGAGGTGCCTGCTCCAAAGGACACAAGCAGGATGGGAACAATTGCAGCAATTGTGGTCTACAAGGCCACAGATATACAAACTGTGGGAAAGCTCTAAAACCTAGTCTTGAGATGAGAAAGAACTTACACCAGGTCATTCAAAAATGATGCATTCTTTGTTTAATTATTTTAGTTCTGGTCTATTTACTAACTGATTTAATTTTGTCATGCAGGAGAATAGAGAAATTTTTAGGGGTTCCTCTAGTGCTACACATCCACCTCCAGAACCAGCACCATCTGCTCCACCTCAACACCAAACTACACAGATGCCAGCATCATCTGCTCCACCTCCTAAAGCAATGAGGAACAGAAAAACAACAGCAAAAAAGAGAGGTTCAACATCAACAGTTTCAGAAGGAGCAGCCAGATCTTCACCAGCACCTGCAACAGGATCTGCATCAACAAGAGCTCCAAGAACAAGAGGATCAACATCTACAAGAACATTCAATGCACCAAGAACATCCACTGGAGAACCAGGGATATTGGCAGGCAAGAGGAAGAGGAAACCTCCTAGCAAGTTTGCATCCTATTTCAATGCTAGTAGAAACTATTGAGTGTATGGTACTTATTTGTGTATGGTACTAAGTTTGTGTTCTGGTACTAAATGTGTGTTGTGCTACTAAGTTTGTGTTTAAATTTAGACATGTGAACTAAGTTTGTGCTACTAAGTTCTGGTACTAAAATGTGTGTTGAGCTACTAAGTTTGTGGACTTATTTGTGCAGTTTAGGTGCATGTTTTAATTGTTTTATTTGCTTTAATTTGCCATTTCTACAGTTCAGAAGTTACTGCCAAATTGATTGTAGGTAAAAAAATCTGCACAAAAAAAGTCTAGCCTGGGGCTCGAACCCAGAACCAGTTGGTTGTAACTATGCGTTCAATACCAATGGGCTAGTGCTGGTGATTTGTTTGACTAGCATCGGCCACACTTATTATATATTGTTAGCCACGTCCTGTTTTCAGCGTGCGTAGCAGCCGGCAGCGTGGTGAGCGTGCATAGATTAAAACTAGTCATTTCGGATTCTACGACTTTATTACGTGTCCACCTACCACACCCTCTGCTCACTCGCCCACTCGCTGCTCGCACCGCCCACTCCACTTCCCCCTCTCTCCTGTCGAAATCACCGCCGACAACCACCGCCACCGCCGTCGCCATGGAATGGCAGCTCGCCATCGAAGCTCTCGCCGGCAACAACAAGGAGATCCGGGCGCAGTACAGGGAGATCGCGCGCTGGTTCCCCAATATCGCGATGCTCAGGAACCACGCCCGCGGCCTCGTGAAGGTGATGACGGCTGATGAAAAGCAGCGCGCCTTCCCTGCCGGCCGCACCATCCCGCCGCCGACCATTCTGCTGTGGGCGATGCGCGAGGTGCAGCGCTCCCCCGACCCTAGGCAGCGTGCTAGATGGTGGATGTACCGCTCATCCACCACGCCGCTGGCCGCCGCGGACGACGTCACCGACGCCGTCCTCGCTCTCCCAGCCCCAATCAACAACGCCTACTGGGAAAGGCGCAATCCATGGGTCCTTGGGCCCTCTGACGACTCTGACGGCGAGTCTTCTGACGACGAGTCCAGTGATGAGCCCTCTGACGACGAGGTGGATGAGGTAGTCGTCCTCTCCGACGACGAGCCTGAACTACAGATGCTGGCTCCCGTCCTCGACGCCGTGGAGGGGGATAGGAACCGCCCAATCAACATGGATGCACTGCCGGAGGTCGCCGATCTCCCAGACGGCGTCGTCGTGAAGCAAGAACAAGATGGCGGCGAGGAAGATGTGCTGGAGCCGGCATCGGGCAAGAAGAAGAGGGCGGCCGTGACTGCGGTGCACCGCTCGCACCGCCTGAAGATGCTGAAGAAGGAGTGAACTGCTGCACTAATATTCAGTTTCGTCAGTCCTGAACTTTCCTAAGTTCAGTAAGTTCCTAGGTTCAGTTTCGTTAGGCACTATCTACTACTAGTTCATCTTTATGTCAGGCACTATCTACTAGTAGTTGCTATCTATGTCAGACTATGAATGGCAGTACTATCTATCTATGTCAGACTATCTATATATGTTACTTCCTACTTGCTACATATGTTAAGTTATTGTCAGAATATCTAAGCTAATTGCTATATATGTTACTTGCTACTTCCAACTATGTCACTACTGTCAGTTATCCACACATGATATTTGCAGAGTAAAACAGCCTCATCATAGATAAAACATTCTTACTTACCTAACTTAGCATGAGTACTTAGCATAGTAGGTCTTAACATAATAGTCATTACATCATAGATGAAACCAAATAGTTCTTAAACCATAGCAATACCTCCCTCCCTCATACCATTCTGAAAGTACATGAAACTTTCCCAAAATATACACCTAACATGCATGACATTCCAAGGCCAGCTATATATATAGGCCTACTAATTACTTAACCCACAAACCAACCACTTCACTCATTCATAATTGCCTTGATCCTCTCCAGCTTATCTTTGCTGGCATGCCCAGCATTGAGCAGATCAGCAATCAGATACTCCAGCTTCTTCTTCTCTTGCTTAAGTAGGTCCCTGTCCCCCTCCAATTCCTTCATGGCCTTCCTCGTGTTCTGAATTATCTCTGCTTGGCTTTGAAGAATGCACCTTTGCTCCTTGGCAAGCTTCAGCTTTTCCATACTTAACTCAATCTTTGCCTGATCCTCAAGTTGTTTCTTCTTCTCATTTAGTTCATTGATTGCCTGACTGGTATAGTCCATGTCATCAGACATCTTGCCATCTTGATAGTCAAATAGCTTGGATACATCTTCCACCAACTGGCTGTAGTTGTTTGACAGGAAATCAATTTCCTTCTGTAGCTTGGCCACCTCTTTCTCATGGGCTTGTTTGTCATTCACCCTCCCCAAGTTCTGCTCATGATACATGTCCCAAATCCTGGTTAGGCACCTTTGTAGAATCTCTGGCCAAGGACCATCCACCCACTCCACAACCCCACAGTTCACACCTTCATCCTACAGAAGCAATTATTTATAATTAAGCACCTGACTTAGCATCAGAGATAACTTCAGTTAACAGCTACATTTAGCAGTAGATATAAATTCATTTAACTCTGTTCTTTTTCAGTTAACACCTACTCTGTTATTTTTCAGTTAACAGCTATATTCTCAGGTTCACAGTACACTAAAGATATCTGTTTGTAGGTGTTCTCAGGTTCAGTCATGTATTGAATTCAGTTAACTACAGATTTACTTTCATATATAGCTTCCATATTTATGGCACTTTCAAGTTTCAGTTCTAAACTATAGCACACATCTCTGCACATCACACATCTCTGCACCACATGTTGCACAACACATCTCACATCTACAGCAGCAAAACACATCATACATCTCCACCAGCAAAACAAGTTAGCGTTCAAGATTTAATACCTGCTGAATAGGACAACCCAAGAAATGCCTCCCAGTCAAAGCACCTTCAAAAGCCACCATCTTCTTCGGCCTCTGATGATGCATCATGCACGTAGGCTCAGATTCAGTGTAAGAACCATAGAAAGATGGTTCCACCACACTGTCAGGGGTTTCCTGCAAAAGAAACTTCGAATCAAACCAAAAGCAACTTGGAATCTCCAATTTGGATGAACTAACCCTAACCCTAACTCTGTTCCACCATTATGCACTTACAAATAGCTGCTGATCCAATGAAACCATGTTGATGTCCTCGTCCGAGCTGTCCTCGTCATACCAGGATGGCATCCTCAACTTCTACCGGCAGCAATGGCCGCGGCGGCGACGGCGATAGGCTGACCTAGCTCAGAGCACTAGGGAGAGGGAGAGGATGAGGACGAGTGAGAGCGAGCGAGGAGAGGAGGAAGAGAATGAGCGAGTGGCTGAGCTCGCTCTCACTTATTGGCCCACCGACAGGCGCCGTTCCGACAGCGGACGGGCCGTTAACGGCCATCTACGCACGGCGGGCGACCGTTAGCCAACGTGGCGCCTGATTCGCGGGCCCAACCGGTCAGATTCGTGGTTAGTGCGGGCGAAGCGAGCGATTTCACGAGTTGGTAGTGTTTTGCCACGGTTTAGTCCAAATTTGGTAGTTTTTCGCACAAAAACGTAAAGTGGTAGTTTTTCGTCACGTTTCCGTCAATTGTGGTAGTTTTTGGTTAAATACTCGGAGAAAAATGCCCCTTTCATTTGTGCTTTGCGATTCGTGCAACTAGTGCATAGTATTTACAATACATGTTGGGGTTAATTTCAAATACAAACAAAAATACCTTGTGATATCCATTGTCTTCTGACGAGGTGTTCTCATCGGGGGTTCCTTAGTGATCTAGAAGTGTCGACATGATTGTTGCAATTTGGAAATGTTTGTCAGGTTAACCATGTGGTCATGGAGTTTTATGCTTTGTGAGTAGTCCACATGTGAAATATATGTATCATTTTTTATCTTTCTCGTTAAATAACTGGGCAATTCTTTTCTACTTAATTAATTGATGGGTAAATCTTTTGCATATGTTTCGAAAAAATACCACGCGTAAGTACTTTTTGTCAAAAGAAGAAATGGTGAGAGAGTGGCATGCATACTCATAGATTCTCTCGTGAAACCAAACCCCATGCATTTTATTTTCTTGTGATAATGTAAATGATTGATACCCTATGAAAAAATTATGTTCTTAGTTTTTTGATATTTATTTGAAATACTCGCGCCAAGAGCTTTTAAGAAATACAAATCTTGGATACTTTTACTAGTTTAAATTCCACTCAGTTTCATTTTTAGTCGTTTTATTTCACTTATTTCAACCAATTTTCACAAGTTTCACTTAAGCAGTATTGTCATTTGTAACATTTATTTTCAATAATTTGGTCATTTATTTCACTTCCGTTGATTCATATACTTATTTCTATACCGATGGCATTTGGTCAAAGTTAGTTACATAATAATTTTGTATTTTCAATCAAATTCGTTTCTTCACTCCAATTATGATCAAATTCATAATTTATGACATGTTTTATTTTCTTGAAATGGTACTATGAAATATGTGAAAAGGGGGACTTGTGAAGTTTGGTAATCTTCATGGAATGATACTGAAATTGTGGAAGACTTCTCTAAATTTGCATTAATCACACTTTTGAGATTACGGTGAGTGGGCAAGATAGCTAAGAACATCTTGAACTTCTTCTATCTCTAACTCTCAATCTACCTCCCTAGATTTAACTCTCAATAATTTCTAGCTTTGGGGAGCTTGCACGTCAAAATAGTCCATCCCCTAACCTTAACTCCCCAAACCCACTTTTTGCATGAAAACAATTAAGCTTCATTTGAAATCCATTAAACACAATTAAACATAAAATCCAGGATTAAACAACATGACATAAACTCCCAGATCAAACATAATGCATAGTTAAACATAGACATGACATAACTCTCACTTCTTCTTCAACTCAAACCCAGTAATGTACCTCCTAGGCTCCTCCATAGGGCGCATGCTAGTCTTATTTGGTGTTAGGCGCCTCCCTTTTGTGCCCTTTGGGGGTCTTTCACAACATTAATAGGGTTGTCACTGTTGTGAGAGTCGAAGGAGGAGATCACCATGATGGTCTTGCCCTTCTTCAAAGCCTCAGTAGCCTCCTCCTCATCTATATCAGCCTTTAGCTTGGAGAAGGCTTCTTCAACCTTCCTATTTTGGACACCAATGTCGGCCCGTGTGGTGGTCTCGGTGGCGCTCTCAACTTAAGAGGCAGTAATGTTCGCGACAATATGCAATGACTCACCGGAGATCGATGTTTCACTGAAAATGCTGTGGGCATTGCGGTAGGCGGAGGGGAGCGGGTGCCGAGGTCATGGATGATAAAGGGAAGAATCAGTAGGTGACGTGAAAGTCTTGTTGTGGTCTTGGGGGCGAGCCATTGATAGGGCGAGTATGTGGACAAGGTGCGAGGTGATGGTGGAGTCATGGACAGTCGGCAGCGAGTGAGGAAATAGTGGGGAGAGATCACGGTGAAAATGCATCTCTTATATACCCTAATTGTGTTTTCTGATTAATGACAAACCAATGGAGTTGACTAACATGTTATCAATGTTATTTCAGGTATTTAGTAGTCATGTTTGAGTGGAAACATCACCGGTGACCCCAACCTCCATATTTTCAAGTGATTATCTACTCCATGAGCTTGCCATGTACTCCCTTAGTTCCATAATATAAGAGCATTTTGAACCCTAGTGTAGTGTAAAAGTGCTCTTATATTATGGGCCGGAGGAAGTAATTTATAGTAAGTCCAAGATTCAGATTTAACATAGGATATCACATTATTAAGAGAGACGACACAAGGGAAATATCTTTGGTTAAACTCTAAGATAAGATATTCAACCAAAATTCGCAAGTATTTCACTCTTCCCATTCAATTCCTTTGTTTTTTGCTGCCCCAATACATCGTAATTTCTTCATTCGTACCACCCGAGATTGTGAAGATTGAGTTAGTCCTTCTAAGTAAACCATGCTTTATATAGCATGGAAAATATCGATAAATCTTTTCTGGTACTGTCGAGCTATGTTCCTTTGAGACCATGTTCATTATCTCTTACACTCTAAGCATAACATTTTCACAAACACTTTCGAATCCTTTGATTTGCTTCTGCACTAGTGTCCTGATATAGATCTGGTACTTCCGACCAAATCTATCCAGAACATATGAGCTAGGACTTAGGCATTTCTGCAAATAATTCGTTGATAACTACTATATCGAACTTGATAACTCTGAGACTTGGTTTTTCTCTAGTAATATTGACCTAGTTCAAACTTTGCTGGACAACGAGCCACCTTTCTGGTCTCATGCCTCCATGTTCTATTTTCCTAGTACTTATGAGTACTATGACTTTAAGAGGTTCACTGGACAACCTAGTACCACACTCGGTACTATGCACTTCCGGAACGTGCATCTCCCTTCCAGTCGTTCAAATTTTGAACGTGTCTAGTACTTTTGGCAAGTTACTTTTTCTGAGTAACTAACAGATTTTCACTGACTCAATAAATAAAACCACACACCCATTCATTTTGGCAAATGAACTGAAGCCATCCAAAGACATATCCAACCAACTTGTGTGAGTTCTCTGAGAGAGCCCTGAAGAGCAAATAGTTCACGAATATAGAAGTTCATCTCTCTTTGCTTCAAGCCTATCCTTTGTGAGGGAGAGTTCGTATGGATTCTTGAGAGTGCTTTCAGTGAATATCTTTTGAGAAATCATACCATGTGACTTTTCTTTGCTTGTTATTCTTGGTGGGTTTGCGCCACCTTATAGGTTCAGAGTCACTTAAGAGCCATTAGCTGATGTTGTGAAGGAATCAATAGTTTGTACAAGGGACGGAGATCACCTTCTTTATGGAAGATCTACCCCGAGTGAGGCTTGGCCTTGGTGGTTCATAAGCCATGATGGATAGGTGGCATGCGGTGTGTGTGGGCGATGTTGCCGAGACCTTTGTGGTCTTAGACAATTTTTGGTTCAAGTTTCCACAAACGAAGAGTAGGATAACATGAACTATTTGAACCTTGAGATACATTATCGAGCCTTTACATCCTTTTAACTCAAACTCTCTACTTTTTGCATGCTTTAATTTCCCTATTTTACTTTGCTAGCTTGCACTTGCTAGAGTTTATTAAATGCCAACTCTAAACTTTGCGGTAGTAATTTTTGATCAAATTATTCACCCTTCCACAATCTAGTCCATCGCATATCCATCCAAATACCATTTCAGCGAGCGTCGTCAAGCAGTGGGCTAGGGGTTGCATATGGCTAGCCCCGGCGAAGGATGTACGACAGCGGTTAGGCAGGATGAAATTTCCTCCCAACAATTTTTCATCATTTGGGAGGGGGATTGGAGGGAGTAACATATTCCACTAAGTAGGTATAAGAAGGGAGTTTTTTAGAACCTCCCAAACAATTATTGAGAGTTAAAGGGTTACATGTGAAAGGGTTTTGGATGCCCTTTTTAACACTAAAATGACCGTTTTTTTGGAAGTTAGGATTTTTTTAGCAAAGGACTAAAGATGCTCTAACTAGGAATAAATATGAGATACATATTTTAGATAAAAGGCCGAGGCCCGAATTTATAAATAAAGCCAACAGGCAGAGTATAACAGACCCAGAGTACAACATAGGACAAGCAAAGTAACCAAGCTAGAATAGGAGAAGTCTAAGTACATGGCTCCCCGGCCGGAAAGATCTAAGACGAAAGCCGCCCACCAATGACTATGAACCTGCTTGCACTGGTGAGATGGAGATAGCAGAGGTGCGGATCTTGGCCAACATGGCATCGAAAGTGTCCCTGTCCTCCTCCTTAGTCAATGATCTCCACTGCTGCAGGAATACACAAGTTTTAAATAAGCAATCAGCTGGCTTAGCAGGGAAAACATGTTCGATGGTGAATTTATTTCTTGTAGTCCAGAGGACCCAACACATCGCAGCGAGGCCCACCAAAAACATTCTTCTCTGGGCCCCAACCAAAGAGTTAACCAGGACTAGCAGGTCGGAGAAGGAGGTCGGAGCCCAAGAGACATGCAACCAGGATCTAATACAGCACCAAAACAGATTAGCCAGCACACAGTTAAAAAAGACATGAGGCGTATCTTCTCTCATGCCACAAAGAGCGCATCTATCAGAGCCTGGACCATTACGCTTTCGGATTTGATCCCCTGTCGGCAAACGGCCACGAGAGGCTTGCCAGAGAAAAACCTTAACCTTAGGAGGAATGCGAGCCCTCCAGATCCAATTGAATTTGGAGGTGGGGGAACCCGCAATAAGCTTACCATACAGGGATTTAACCGAGAAACGAGCAGAGGAGGAGTGGGGCCAAACAACCGAGTCTTCCTCCTCCGGGAGCGAAGGGAAGAGAGCAACAAGACGCTGTCAGTCTTCCAACCCTGCAGGAGAGAGGGAGCAGCACAGCTGCAAGTCCCAATTATTGGACGCGAGCTCAGAGATTGAGATCTCAGGGTCCGGGCAGTAAGAAAAGAGAACAGGAAAGGTACTAGCCAGCGGCGAAGAGCCACACCACCAATCAAGCCAAAACTTAGTGGATCTCCCATTGCGGACAACAAATTTGACGAGGCCTTGGAAGATCGGCCTAAGTTTAACTAGGTCTCTCCAGAATTGGGAAGCCCCCAAGGCCCGAGCAAACATAGGGATAGAAGAGGGAAAATACTTCGCTTTGAGAATGGAGAACCAAAGGGGCTTCTCCTGGGGGATGGTCATGATCTTCCACCACCATTTGATGATCAAACATTTGTTCATAACAAGAGTGTTAATAATGCCCAGCCCCCCAAGACTTCTTGGCTTACAAATAAGGTCCCATTTGACCAGACGGTATTTGCGCTTGTTATCAGCCGCATTCCAATAGAAGGAACCCCTATGTTTATCAAAGCCAGCATGGGTTCCCATGGAAAGGAGATAGAAACCCACCAGAAACATTGGAAGGGAAGAGAGGCACACGTTAATCAAGGCAACTTTACCCACCTAAGTGTTATATCTTCCCCTCCAGGGCATAACGCGATTACCCACCTTAGCCACTGTAGGAGCAAAATCTTTAGCAAGGAGTTTGTCAGATGAGATAGGTAAACCCATGTACTTTAAAGGAAACGAACCAAGAGAGCAGTTCAGAAGGCGGGCCACCCGCAAGGCCTCGGAGTCTGGCACCCCAGTGACAATGACTTCACTTTTGGAAAAGTTGATCTTAAGACCCGAGAGAGCTTCAAAGCAGAGGAGCGGAAATTTGAGATGGGCAATATAGTGCTCGTTAAGTTCCACTAGAATAATTGTATCATCTGCGTATTGTAGGTGAGTAATGCCCTCCGGAATGAGGTGAGAGCTAACAGGAGAAATGTGGCCGACCTTCGCGGCTCTGGAAAGAATGTTAGAAAGAGCATCCGCCACAAAGTTAAAGAGAATGGGCGAGGCCGGATCACCTTGCCTGAGGCCACGAGAGTTCTTAAAGAAGCTGCTAACATTCCCATTGACGTTAATAGCAGTGTGGCCCCCATGACCAACTGCATAATGCGGTGAACCACCCCCCATCGAAGCCTTTAGCCAATAGGACTTGCTTAAGGAAGCCCCAACTAACCGAATCGTAAGCTTTCTCGAAATCCAATTTTAAAATCATAGCCTTAGTCCCAGATTTCTGGATATCATGGATGATTTCATGCAGGCATAGGACCCCATCTAGGATAAAACGACCCTTGACGAACGCAGATTGAGTAGGGGAGAGGGTGCGATGAGCCACTGGGGTCAGGCGAGTCACCAAGCACTTGGCGGGGAATTTGGCAAAATTATTGATCAACGCAATAGGTCTGAACTGCGAAATGAGGTCTGCACCCTTAACTTTAGGAATCAGGCAGATGATCGCATAATTGAGCCTGGAGATATCTACTGTTCCCAAACAATAACCCTGAATGATCGTGCAAATGAGATCTTTGATAGAAGGCCAGAATCTTTTAAAGAAAGGGATGGAAAAGCCGTCTGGTCCTGAGGCAGAGTTAGGGTTCGAGCTGGAGATCGAGGAGAAGATCTCCTCGTCAGAATAAGGGATCATCAAGTCAGAATTTTCTTCCAACGACACCAAGACCCTCTGGTCCCAGAAATTAGAAGCTAGCCTGAATCCCTGGTCAGGTTTGGCAGAAAGGAGAGAGGAGAAGAAAGAAACAACATGATTAAGGATGGAGTCTTGGTCAGATGAGTGCACCCCATCGATAATCAGGTTATCAATAAGGCATCTACACCGCCTCCCGTTAGCAATAGCAAAAAAGTAGGCAGTGGGAGAGTCGCCCTTAAGCATCCAGTTAATCGAGCCCCTCTGGCGCCAGTACACTTCGTTAAGATGATGAGCATGCACCAGGGACCGCTCAAGGGAAAAGCGCAGGGTCCAGTCAGCATTAGAAAGGCCAGACACGTCAGCCCGAGAGTCAAGGGCCTCGATCTGGGCCATGAGGGACACCTTATCTCTATGCTCTTGGGCCAAGTAATTACGGGACCAACCCCGAAGAAATTTATGCAGCAAGGCCGAGCACTTGTGCCAATCATCCAGGGGCCCGAAGGAGCGGTGAGAAACCGAAAGGAAATCGCTAATTTTAGAGCTGAGGAGGTCGCAGAAGCCATCAATCAGGAGCCATGACGCGTCAAATTGAAACCTAGGGGGGAGGAGATGGATCGAATCCCAACATCAAGGATTAGGGGTGCATGACCTGAGCCCACAATCGCCCTAGATTTAAGCGTGGCTAACGGGAAGAGTGAATCCCAATTAGAACAAACAAGAACACGGTCCAGGACGGAGCGGATCGGAGCGACTTGATGGTTGGTCCAAGTGAATCGTGAGCCCACCCTAGGGATCTCATGGAGGGCGCAGGAGCTAATGAACTCGTTAAAAGCATCGGCCAGCGACCAAGAAAAGATGTCATTACTCTTATCCGAGGGGTAACGAAGCAAATTAAAGTCCCCTCCGATCACTAGAGGAAGGGTGCAAGCCTCAACTTTATTCGAGATTTCGTCCAGGAAGATGTTGGAAAGAGAGTGGTCCGCCGGGCCGTAGACAACCATGAATTCCCAAAGCATGTTGAGCTGACGGTGAAAGATGACATAGCTGGCCCAGAAGATGCCATGATCGAAAGTCACAAAATCAAAAACCTCGCGCTTCGAACCAACCAAAATGCCACCCGAGTGGCTAGAAGAGGGAAGAAAATTCCAGTCAAAGCGATCGGCACCCGCAACAGAAGAGAGCTCATGGGGAGAGAAGGAGGATTTGAAGGTCTCAACTAAGCCAATCAAATCAATATTTTCACCCCTGACAATGTCTTTAATTTGGTCTCGGCGCCCCCTAACGCCAAAACCTCTAATATTCCAAAAGAGGGCTTTCATTTGAAAGATAGATTTTTAATGCACAGACTCGACCTGCAGGGAGCCAAGCAGGATTTAGCATGCTTAGAAGCACCCTTCCTCATAGATGGCAGAGGGACGGCCCCACTAGGCGCACCCCCCTCATCCGGAGCCCCAGCAACCACAACTAAGGGGGCGGGAGGAGCCGCAGCGGCCTCTTTAGCCTTGGCCAGAGCCGCCTGGGCCACCTCATTGGCCCTAATAAGAGCAATCAAAGAAGAAGGGGATCCAAAATTATGATCAAGGGATATGCCAGAGTCAGCAAGCACCTTAGACCAATGATCATCCGAATAAGAAGGTAGGACAAGCCTAATGGGACAGGAAGAATCATGAACCAAAGAGGCGGGGGGAGGGGGGAATTGTACCTGAAGCGGGGAGATCACGAGCCGCAGCACGCCTAGCCACCTTGTCCACCACCCGCATCCCACTGTCATGGATCCGTCCACTTTTACGCTCCGTAGAGGAGGGAGATCGGATCGGGGAAGCGCGAGCCTCTGTCGGAGAAGCCTGGCCCGCCACGGTGCCCAAATCACCCTCGAGGCGACGGCACAGGCCCACAGCCGACAGCTTGGACCCAGAAGAGGCCCGGCTGCGAGCAGAGAACTGGCGGACCGAAGACTTGCGCTTGGGAAGAGAGCCCGAAGCAGCGCGGCGCGGGGAGGCAGGAAGATCTTCAATCCTCGAGAGCGACGGAGACCCCGGCCGGGCCGGCAGGTTGGAGCACACCCCCGACGCAGGAGTACCAGCAGGAGGAGGAGGAGCAATCGGGGCTTCCTGAGCAGGAGCCTGAATATCAACATCAGCATCCATCTGATCCTTCCCTCCATCTTTGGCCTTTGGGGCACTATCTTTGAACAGATCACGGCTAGCGGAGCCCATTCCCTCCCATTCTGAGGTCGTGAAGCGCGGCAGCGAGCCCTCACTCATGTTGCCAGCATTACCGTCCTCGGCCCCAAGGTTGTTGGAAGGCAGAGGAGGAGGCGGGGGAGGGGATTGGGCAGCGCCTTCCACCCGAACCTGGAGCCTGAAGCCATCCGCAGCAGAAAAGACATCTACACACCCATGAACACATGTGGGATCCACAGCCCAAATCTTGAGGCGAACCGGTCCAAGAACAGAAAGGGAGTCTAGGTCAACCAGGATCAGTTTGCCTATGAGAGCACCGAAGTCCATGACAAACTCAGAAGAGCAAAGGGTGGGAGGGACATCGTCTACAAGAACCCAGATCTCAGAAAGTGGAGGGATAGGTTTAGCGCCATTAGTGGCCACTGATGACCTACAAGTATACGGGATCTATCGTAGTCCTTTTGATAAGTAAGAGTGTCGAACCCAACGAGGAGCAAAAGGAAATGATAAGCGGTTTTCAGCAAGGTATTCTCTGCAAGTACTGAAATAAGTGGTAAAGATAGTTTTGTGAAAGGGTAAATTGTAACGAGCAACAAGTAACAAAAGTAAAAAAAGTGCAGCAAGGTGGCCCAATACTTTTTGTAGCAAAGGACAAGCCTATACAAACTCTTATAATAGGAAAAGCGCTCCCGAGGACACATGGGAATATCGTCAAGCTAGCTTTCATCACGCTCATATGATTCGCGTTTGGTACTTTGATAATTTGATATGTGGGTGGACCGGTGCTTGGATACTACCCTTACTTGGACAGGCATCCCACTTATGATTAACCTCTATTGCAAGCATCCGCAACTACAACAAAAGTATTAAGGTAAACCTAACCATAACATGAAACATATGGATCCAAATCAGCCCCTTACGAAGCAACGCATAAACTAGGGTTTAAGCTTCTGTCACTCTAGCAACCCATCATCTACTTATTACTTCCCAATGCCTTCCTCTAGGCCCAAATAATGGTGAAGTGTTATGTAGTCGACGTTCACATAACACCACTAGAGGTTAGACAACATACATCTTATCAAAATATCGAACGAATACCAAATTCACATGACTACTAATAGCAAGACTTCTCCCTTGTCCTCAGGAACAAACGTAACTACTCACAAAGCATATTCATGTTCATAATCAGAGGGGATATAATGTGCATAAAGGATCTGAACATATGATCTTCCACCAAATAAACCAACTAGCATCAACTACAAGGAGTAATCAACACTACTAGCAACCTACTAGCACCAATCCCGGACTTGGAGACAAGAATTGGATACAAGAGATGAACTAGGGTTTGGAGATGAGATGGTGCTGGTGAAGATGTTGATGGAGATTGCCCTCTCCCGATGAGAGGAGCGTTGGTGATGACGATGGTGATGATTTCCCCCTCCCGGAGGGAAGTGTCCCCGGCAGAACAGCTCTGCCGGAGCCCTAGATTGGTTCCTCCAAGGTTCCGCCTCGTGGCGGCGGAGTCTCGTCCCGAAAGGTTGCTTCTTATTTTTTTCTCATCGAAAGACTTCATATAGGAGAAGATGGGCGTCGGAGGGCCACCAGGGGGCCCACGAGGTAGGGGGGCGCGCCCAGGGGGGAGGGGCGCGCCCCCCACCCTCGTGAGCAGGGTGTGGGCCCCCTGGCCTTCATCTTTGGCGACGATTTTTCTTTATTTCTTTTAAGATATTCCGTGGAGTTTCAGGACTTTTGGAGTTGCGCAGAATAGGTCTCCAATATTTGCTCCTTTTCTAGCCAGAATTCCAGCTGCCGGCATTCCCCCTCTTCATGGTAAACCTTGTAAAATAAGAGAGAATAGCCATAAGTATTGTGACATAACGTGAAATAACAGCCCATAATGCAATAAATATCGATATAAAAGCATGATGCAAAATGGACGTATCAACTCCCCCAAGCTTAGACCTCGCTTGTCCTCAAGCGAAAAGCCGATAATAATAAATATGTCCTCATGTTTAGAAGTAGAGGCGTCGATAAAATAAAATACGGACATGAAGGCATCATGATTATTTTCATAACAGCAACATATATAGATTTGTCATATAATTACTTATGTTCAAGTGATGATCGTTTCACAAAGCCAAAGTATGAATCATAAACCTCATTGAGCACCAACAAACTATACGCTCAGTCATTGAAGTAATTGCAATTTATCATAACATCAGAAAGCGTCTATGTCAGAGCTTAAAAGCAAGTCCACATACTCAACTATCACTTAGTCCTTCGTAATTGCTAACACTCACGCGATACTTGTGGTTACGGAGTTTTAATCGGAAGTTTTGCCCCACAACTTTTTACCTCAAGGGTAATGTCAACAATAATAATTCACGCTCCCCCACATCCAATTACATATATATATCATGTTCTTTCCAACATGCTGAGCTTGCCAAAGGATAAAATGAAAAAGGAAAGGTGAAGATCACCGTGACTCTTGCATAAGGTAGAAGATAATAATAAAAGATAGGCCCTTCGCAGAGGGAAGAAGAGGTTGCCATGCGCTTATATGGTTGGATGCACAAAATCTTAATGCAAAAGAACGTCACTTTATATTGCCCCTTGTATGTGAACCTTTATTATGCAGTCCATCGCTTTTATTGCGTCCACAACAAGTTCGTACAAAGCTTATTTCTCTGCACTAATAAGTCATGCATATTTAAAGAGCAATTTTTATTGCTTGCACCGATGACAACTTACTTGAAGGATCTTACTCAATCCATAGGTAGATATGGTGGACTCTCATGGCTAAACTAGTTTAAGGGTATTTGGAAGCACAAGTAGTATCTCTACTTGGTGCTGAGAATTTGGCTAGCATGAGGGGGAAAGGCAAGCTCAACATGTTAGAGGAACCATGACAACATACTTTATCTCAGATGTAAGAAAACGTAACTCATTAGGTTGTCTTCCTTATCCAACATCAACTCTTTAGCATGTCATATCCTAATGAGTGTTCCCAATCATAAAAGATGTCAATGATAATATATCTATATGTGAAACCTCTCTCTCCTTATTACTTCCTATTAATTGCTACGATGACCAAAGCTATATTTGCCAACTCCAAACAACTTTTTAATCATCATACTCTTTCTATGTAAAGTTATTATTCTCAATAAGATCAATATAAACTCTTTGTTTATTTTTATTCTTTTCTTTTATTTACCCAAGATCATGGCAAAATAATCAAGCCCTTGACTCAACACTAATCTTTATTATATATAGCTCACGGACTCGATTGCATAGAGGGATCATAAAGCAAAACTTCAAAACTAGATCAGGCCATGACTTTATTCTACTAAATCAAGATACTACTAATAGGATCGAACTAAGAAAAACGGTAAAGATAGGAGTTGTGATGGTGATACGATACCGGGGCAACTCCCCCAAGCTTGGCACTTGCCAAGGGGAGTGCCCATACCCATGTGATTATATCTCCTTCTTTGTTGTTGGCGGTGGAGGTGTTGTTGATGATGGAAGCTTGTTGTTCACCTTCCATGGCATAGGCTCACCCTCATAGAAGGATGATCGAGTCTCCGGAATCCTCAAATCTGCAACGGAAACAACTCGAAACGAAAACAGAGGATATTTGCGTGATACGGTCGTCAAAACCTTCAGGAGAATATATAATGAATTTTTACCGACGAAAATACGTATCGTGCAAGAAAACAGAGTCCGGAGGGCACACGAGGTAGGGGGCGCGCCCAGGGGGTAGGGCGCGCCCTCCACCCTCGTGGAGGCCTCGTGTCCTCCCCGGACAGCTACTTATTTTTCTATTTTTCTAAATATTCCAAAACGGAGAAATATTGCTTTAAATTGTTTTGGGGTCGGTTTACTTACCGTACCACTTACCTATTCCTTTTCGGAGTCTGGGACGTTCTGAAAAGTGTCCCTTATGTATTCCTCCGGGGTTACGGTTTCAATAATATTGGTTTCAACATTTATGGGATTACCTGAGATATAATGTTTGATTCTTTGACCGTTTACCATCTTCGGATTTGTGCCTGCGAAGTTGTTGATTTTATGGCACCGGAACGATAGACCTCCTCGATAACGTAAGGACCTTCCCATTTGGAGAGAAGTTTTCCTGCAAAAAATCTTAAACGGGAGTTGTATAGCAATACATAGTCACCTACATTAAACTCACGCTTTTGTATCCTTTTATCATGCCACCTTTTAACTTTTTCTTTAAACAGCTTGGCATTTTCATAAGCTTGGGTTCTCCATTCATCAAGTGAGCTAATGTCAAACAACCTCTTCTCACCGGCAAGTTTGAAGTTATAATTGAGCTCTTTGATAGCCCAATATGCCTTATGTTCTAGTTCAAGAGGTAAATGACATGCTTTTCCATAAACCATTTTATACGGAGACATACCCATAGGATTTTTGTACGCAGTTCTATAGGCCCATAATGCATCATTCAGTTTTTTGGACCAATTCTTTCTAGACCTATTGACAGTCTTTTGCAATATTAATTTGAGCTCTCTATTGCTCAATGCTACCTGACCACTAGACTGCGGGTGATAGGGAGATGCAATTCTATGATTAACATCGTATTTAGCAAGCATCTTACGGAAAGCACCATGAATAAAGTGTGAACCACCATCAGTCATTAAGTATTTAGGGACTCCAAACCTCAGAAAAATAACTTCCTTAAGCATTTTAATAGAAGTGTTATGATCAGCACTACTAGTTGGAATAACTTCTACCCACTTAGTAACGTAATCAACAGCAACTAAAATATGAGTGTAACCATTAGAGGCAGGAAAAGGTCTCATATAATCAAAGCCCCAAACATCAAATGGCTCAATAACAAGTGAATAATTCATAGGCATTTCTTGACGTCTACTGATATTACCAATTCTTTGACATTCATCGCAAGATAAAACAAAATTACGGGCATCCTTGAAGAGAGTAGGCCAATAAAAACCAGATTGCAATACCTTATGTGCAGTTCTATCTCCAGCGTGGTGTCCTCCATAAGCTTCGGAGTGACACTTGCGTAGGATCTGTTCCTGTTCATGCTCAGGTATACAACGTCTAATAACACCATCTACTCCTTCTTTATAAAGATGTGGGTCATCCCAAAAGTAATGTCTCAAATCATAAAAGAACTTTTTCTTTTGTTGGTATGTGAAGCTAGGTGGTATAAATTTAACAACAATATAATTAGCATAATCAGCATACCATGGAGTGCTACGAGAAGTGCTTATGACATTTAATTGTTCATCAGGAAAGCTATCATCAATAGGTAGTGGGTCATCAAGAACATTCTCTAGCCTAGACAAGTTGTCTGCAACGGGGTTCTTAGCTCCTTTTCTATCAACAATATGTAAATCAAATTCTTGGAGCAAGAGAACCCATCTAATGAGTCTAGGTTTAGCATCTTTCTTTTCCATAAGATATTTAATAGCAGCATGATCGGTATGAATAGTTACTCTAGAATCAACAATATAAGGTCTGAATTTATCACAAGCAAATACAACCGCTAAGAGTTCCTTTTCAGTAGTAGCATAATTTCCTTGAGCATTGTCTAGAGTCTTACTAGCATAATGGATAACATTTAATTTTTTTATCAACTCTTTGCCCTAGAACAGCACCTACAGCATAATCACTAGCATCACACATAATTTCAAAGGGTAAATTCCAATCAGGTGGCTGAACAATAGGTGCAGAGACTAATGCTTTCTTAAGTATTTCAAATGCTTCTACACAATCATCATCAAAGACAAATGGTACATCTTTTTGTAATAAATTAGTCAGAGGCCGAGAAATTTTTGAGAAGTCCTTAATGAACCTCCTATAAAATCCAGCATGACCAAGGAAACTTCTTATACCTTTGATGTCCTTGGGACATGGCATCTTTTCAATAGCATCAACCTTGGCTTTATCAACTTCAATACCTCTTTCAGAAACTTTGTGCCCCAAGACAATACCTTCATTAACCATAAATTGGCACTTTTCCCAATTCAAGACAAGATTAGTTTCTTCACATCTCTGCAAAACTCGATCAAGATTGCTCAAGCAATCATCAAAAGAGGAACCATAGACGAAAAAGTCGTCCATGAAAACCTCACAAATTTTCTCACAAAAGTCAGAGAATATAGTCATCATGCATCTTTGAAAGGTAGCAGGTGCATTACATAAACCAAAAGGCATACGTCTATAAGCAAAAGTACCAAAAGGGCATGTAAAAGTAGTCTTTGATTGATCTTTAGCCGACACAGGTATTTGAGAGAAACCAGAATAACCATCTAGAAAGCAATAATGTGTATGTTTGCATAACCTTTCTAGCATTTGATCAATAAAAGGTAAGGGGTAATGATCTTTCTTAGTAGCTTTATTTAATTTACGGAAATCAATTACCATCCTATAACCTGTGATAATTCTTTGCGGGATCAATTCATCTTTATCATTAGGGACAACAGTAATACCTCCCTTCTTAGGGACATAATGGACAGGACTTACCCACTGACTATCAGCAACAGGGTAAATTATACCTGCCTCCAGAAGCTTGAGTATTTCCTTTCTTACCACTTCTTTCATTTTAGGATTCAAACGTCGTTGAGGATCACAAACTGGTTTGGCATCAGCTTCCAAATTTATTTTATGTTGACATAGAGTGGGACTGATGCCCTTAAGATCATCCAGAGTATATCCAATAGCGGCACGGTGCTTTTTCAGAGTTTTCAATAATCTTTCTTCTTCATGCTCTGAAAGGTTAGCACTAATAATAACAGGATATATTTTCTTTTCATCAAGATAAGCATACTTAAGATTATTAGGCAACGGTTTAAGCTCAAACACGGGATCACCCTTGGGTGGAGGAGGATCCCCTAGGATTTCAACAGGCAGATTGTGGTTCAGAATAGGTTTCTGTTCAAAGAATACTTCATCTATTTCCCTTCTTTCATTCATGAACATCTCATTTTCATGGTCTAGCAAATAGTGTTCTAAAGGGTCACTAGGAGGTACGGCAATAGAAGCCAGACCAATAATTTCATCCTTACTAGGCAATTCTTCCTCACGATGTTGTTTACTAAATTTAGAGAAATTAAACTCATGAACCATATTATCCAAGCCAACAGTAACAACATTCTTTTTACAGTCTATCGTAGCATTAACAGTATTCAAGAAGGGTCTACCAAATATAATGGTACAAAAGCTTTCTTGTGGGGAACCAAGAACAAGAAAATCAGCGGGATATTTGGTTTTACCACACAAGACTTCAACATCTCTAACAATTCCTACTGCAGAAATAGTATCTCTATTGGCAAGTTTTAATTGTGACATCAATACCTTCTAATTCAGCAGGTGCAGTTTCATTCTTAATTTCTTCATATAAAGTATGTGGTATAACACTAGCACTCGCACCCATATCACATAAGCCATGGTAACAATGATCTCCTATTTTAACAGAAATAACAGGCATGCCTACCATAGGTCTATGTTTATCTTTAGCACAGGGTTTAGCAATTCTAGCAGTTTCACCTTCGAACTGAATAACATGCCCATCAACATTATCAGACAAGAGATCTTTAACAATTGCAATATTGGGTTCTACTTTAACTTGCTCAGGAGGTACATAAGTTCTGATATTGCTTTTACGAACAACAGTTGAAGCTCTAGCATGATCCTTTACTCTAGCAGGGAAAGGTGGTTTCTCAACATAAGAGGTAGGAACAATAGGATCATTATAAGTGATGGTTTCTTCTTCAACTTTAATAGGTGCAGCTACTTTTACTTCTATGGGAGGATGATATTTAAACCACTTCTCCTTGAGGAGATCAACATAAGTAGCAAAAGATTCACAGAAAGAGGCTACTATCTCAGAGTCAAGTCCATATTTAGTGCTAAACTTACGGAAAATATCGGTATCCATCAAAGATTTAACACAATCAAACTTAGGTGTCATACCTGACTCCTTACCTTCGTCGAGGTCCCAATCTTCAGAGTTGCGTTTAATTATATCCAATAAATTCCGTCTGAATTCAATAGGCTTCATCATAAAAGAGCCAGCACAAGAAGTATCGAGCATGGTTTTATTATTATCAGAGAGCCGAGCATAAAAATTCTGAAGAATTGTCAATTTCGAGAGCTCATGATTGGGGCATGAATATAACATGGATTTAAGCCTCCCCCAAGCTTGAGCGATGCTTTCTCCTTTGCGAGGCCAAAAATTGTATATATAATTGCGATCACGATGAACAAGATGCATAGGGTAATATTTTTGATGAAATTCCAATTTCATTCTCTTATAGTTCCATGATCTCGTATCATCACATAGCCTATACCATGTCGATGCGTCTCCCTTCAAAGATAAAGGGAAAGCCTTCTTCTTAACAACATCATCGGGTATACCTGCAAGCTTAAATAATCCACAAATATCATCCAAATAGCGTAGATGCTCATCGGGATGCTTTGTCCCATCTCCTGTAAAAGTATTAGCCAGCAGTTTTTCCATAATACCCGAAGGAAATTCAAAAGGAGTTTCATTTTCAATAGGTTCAGTAGGTTGAGGAGCAACTCTTGGCTCAACTGGACGGGGTGAAGATACCCCAAACAAGCCCCTCAGACAATTACTTTCCATAGTAACAAGTGACAGAAAATTTCAGCACACTATATAAAATTTTCCTTACCAAATTCCACTTACCAAAGGCGCTACACTCCCCGGCAACGGCGCCAGAAAAGAGTCTTGATGACCCACAAGTATAGGGGATCTATCGTAGTCCTTTCGATAAGTAAGAGTGTCGAACCCAACGAGGAGCAGAAGGAAATGATAAGCGGTTTTCAGCAAGGTATTCTCTGCAAGTACTGAAATAAGTGGTAACAGATAGTTTTGTGAAAGGGTAAATTGTAACGAGCAACAAGTAACAAAAGTAAATAAAGTGCAGCAAGGTGGCCCAATCCTTTTTGTAGCAAAGGACAAGCCTGGACAAACTCTTATAATAGGAAAAGCGCTCCCGAGGACACATGGGAATATCGTCAAGCTAGTTTTCATCACGCTCATATGATTCGCGTTCGGTACTTTGATAATTTGATATGTGGGTGGACCGGTGCTTGGGTACTGCCCTTACTTGGACAAGCATCGCACTTATGATTAACCTTTATTGCAAGCATCCGCAACTACAACAAAAGTATTAAGGTAAACCTAACCATAGCATGAAACATATGGATCCAAATCAGCCCCTTACGAAGCAACGCATAAACTAGGGTTTAAGCTTCTGTCACTCTAGCAACCCATCATCTACTTATTACTTCCCAATGCCTTCCTCTAGGCCCAAATAATGGTGAAGTGTTATGTAGTCGACGTTCACATAACACCACTAGAGGTTAGACAACATACATCTTATCAAAATATCAAACGAATACCAAATTCACATGACTACTAATAGCAAGACTTCTCCCTTGTCCTCAGGAACAAACGTAACTACTCACAAAGCATATTCATGTTCATAATTAGAGGGGATATAATGTGCATAAAGGATCTGAACATATGATCTTCCACCAAATAAACCAACTAGCATCAACTACAAGGAGTAATCAACACTACTAGCAACCTACTAGCACCAATCCCAGACTTGGAGACAAGAATTGGATACAAGAGATGACCTAGGGTTTGGAGATGAGATGGTGCTGGTGAAGATGTTGATGGAGATTGCCCTCTCCCGATGAGAGGAGCGTTGGTGATGACGATGGTGATGATTTCCCCATCCCGGAGGGAAGTGTCCCCGGCAGAACAGCTCTGTCGGAGCCCTAGATTGGTTTCGCCAAGGTTCCGCCTCGTGGCGGCGGAGTCTCGTCCCGAAAGGTTGCTTATGATTTTTTTTCTCATCAAAAGACTTCATATAGGAGAAGATGGGCGTCGGAGAGCCACCAGGGGGCCCACGAGGTAGGGGGGCGCGCCCAGGGGGGAGGGGCGCGCCCCCACCCTCGTGAGCAGGGTGTGGGCCCCCTGGCCTTCATCTTTGGCGACGATTTTTCTTTATTTCTTTTAAGATATTCCGTGGAGTTTCAGGACTTTTGGAGTTGCGCAGAATAGGTCTCCAATATTTGCTCCTTTTCCAGCCAGAATTCCAGCTGCCGGCATTCCCCCTCTTCATGGTAAACCTTGTAAAATAAGAGAGAATAGCCATAAGTATTGTGACATAACGTGAAATAACAGCCCATAATGCAATAAATATCGATATAAAAGCATGATGCAAAATGGACGTATCAGCCGCCTTCACTGAGACCACCAACTTATTAAGGGGGAGGGTGAAACTGGTGCATGAAGATATCATTTTGAGGCTGCTCTTAGAGGGGAAGACCACCGCAAAGTCGAAGTCAGACAACTGTCGGATCTGCCAGTCCCAACCGCCATCATCCCACAGCTTGAGCTCGTCCAAGAGGGTTTGGGTGGAGATTATGTGGTCTTTCATCGAGATAATCGCGGCATTAGAGAGCGCAGGGGCCACTGCCACCGGAGGAATGTCATTGTCAAGCGCAAGAAAGGAGCAGCCCGGGAGACCTTGGCCAAATAGCTTAAAGGAGGCAGATTTGCGGCGGTTCTTGCAGTTCATAGTCAAGTGGCCGTCCTCTCTACAGATCAGGCAGAACGGGGGGTTGAAACATCGAGATTGGAAGTGCCCAGGTTGGTGGCAGGCGAAGCATGTGAGGTTAGGGTTTGGAGGTTGAAGAGCCGGAGGAGAAGGACGGGCAGGTGGAGGAGGGGGAGGAGGGAGAATCCCGTCGCCCAAGGCGCCAAAGGACGAGCCAAGGCCAGACGCCGGAGGTCGACGCCCGAGCGCGCCAGAACCCCCACCCCCGCGGCCCAGCGAGCGCCCCCCGAACCCAGAGGATTGGCCGGGGTCGCGCCCGCCGCCACGTGCCAGGGGCGCGGGACCACGCGAGGGGGGAGGAGGAGGACGGGCCACGGAGCCAGCGCCAGCAACAGCCGCCGCAGCCTCCCAAGGATCGGCCCCGGATTCGCCCGATCCGGGGGCCTCAGATCCAGAGCCCGCCGCAGCCGCCGCCGCCGCCATGGCACGCTCGCCACCCTGGAGCCGCTCGGACCCCGCCGTCCAGGCCTCGCGCTCGCGGGCCGCTTGAAGCCGAGCCGCCTGCTCGGCTTCAAGCCTGGAACGGAGGGACGCCTCGAGCTCCAGGCCGTCCGCCCCGTCGCCCGCATCCTCCCGCCGCCGCTTCAAGCCCGACACCGCCTCGCTCGAAGATCCGCGGGAGCGATCCATGGCAACCACCATCGCGAAAGGAAGAGAGAGGAGAGGAGGAGGAGGGGATCTGCGGTAGGTGGGGATGCGGAACCGGAAGCGGCGCATGTCAGAATGAGAGGCCGGAAACCCTAGAAATGGGGGGGGGGGCGATCCCTTTCGGACCCATAAGTACCCGGAGCTAGCCAGGCCAAGAGGGGGGAAAGACGGGCCGGGCCGGTCGAAACAGAGGAACGAACACTAGGCGCGCGAGGACCCGGGCCCAAAGAGGAGAGGGGTGGAAAATCCGAAAAGGACACCAGCTCAGGCGGCCCAACCAGAACCGAGGGCCCAGAACGACCAGCCAGAAACGGAACGGAAGGCCCACAAGCCGAGTTCGCAGGAAACGGATCTGGGGAAAGGAGCGGAGGAGTGGCGGCCGCCGGCGCCGCCACCACCGGCGCCGCCAAAACGGCCAACGACGGAGCCGCCGGAGAGCTAGGAGAGCAAGCAGGGCCCACCGCCCGAGAGAAGGGAGCAGCGAGAACCGCACATCCCGGCGAGGGAAACGACCCCGTGCGCATCCGTCGCCGACCGCGCCTCACCTGGATCCAGCCCGAACCATCCCCGCCAACGGTGGCCACCGGGCGGCCCCGGCCGCCCGGAGCAAACTTCCGCACCTTGCCCGCCACCGACGACACTGCCGCCCGCGGGGCCACCGGAGATGGGACCGGAAGGGGAAGGGGAGATCCGACCTCCAGATCGGAGTCCCCATCCAGCTCATCCGACGACAGGGCCCAGAAGCGATTCCGAGCGCCAGATCCAGAAGCACGCGAGCAGAGAGGATGACCAGGGGACGAGAGATCAGGAGGGGCGAGGGGAAGAGGCGGAGACGACTGGGGGAGGGGAGCAGGGGCGGCCGGAGAAGGAAGCCGGAGCGGAGACGAGGAAGGAGAGGAAGGGGAGGGAGGGGAGGAGGGAGGAGAGGGAGCCATCCTGCTGGAAATCAGCTCTATGAGATACATATAGAAGTTCAAATGTTGTAACTTGCAAACTAAGACATCTTTTCACCACCACGCCTATATAGTATAGTTTTTTTTTTGCACCATGCTACAGCCGCCGTGGAATAGATGGATGTGGAATTTGCGGTGTGATTTTTACCGAACAGGCAGGAGCACTACCAATGTCATTAAGGTAGGGAAAATACAAGAGATTACATGAGTTATTATTTACAAAGAAGTGAAACTGAACAAAAGAACTACATGGCAGTGGTGAACATCAACTCCCGCTGACCTCGAGGACTTGACGAGTCTCATTCTGAAAAATTCGGTGATTCCGCCCCTTCCAAACATGCCACAGACTTGCATGGAATAAATACTCTATAATTTCAATAAAAAGCAGAACCCCTTTTCTTGAATAAATGATGATAGATTCCGTAAGGGTCAGGGGAAAATGTCAACCTGTTGTCCCTGCATTATTGATGATATTCTAAAGAAAATACATCCATACAGGAAACTTCTTATCTAAAATAAACTCACATTTTCCCGAAATACTGAATGCAAGAAAGATATGTAGTTTATGCAAATTTATTTGCACTTTGATAAAATTCAAGCCAGCTTGAGCACAAAATTTGCCTGTATTTGTCTTGACATATATCATATTTTTCGTTTCAAACTGGTTTGGAATCAAACCAAGTTGAGCAAGATCGTCTGTACGCATACCAATGGCTTCCCCTCCTCAAACACCTAACATAGTTAGAGGAAAGTACTAATAAATTAATAATCTGGGGATTCTCCAATTGGATTAGCAGCGGGAATGGTGGATTGGAAAGGCACTTTTGCAGCCACTAGTGGTCATAGAGCGGTTCACCAAGTCTCCGTTTACAAAGAGAAAAATGAAAGTAGTCATCATTAATTCTTTGCCTCGGATACCAGCCAATATATAACCTTTAAAAGATGAATAAAAAGAAGTCAAATATACGCTAAAAGAAAGTAATGATTGGAGATTTAAGGGAAAGGGATAGAAAAATGCTTGGCTTCTACCGGCGGATCGCGCGCAAGCATTCGCCGGGTCGTATGTACGACGTGTGTCTTAACAGAGCGGCCTTTTTCTTTTCTTCCGGTCAACATGGCCGCTGCTGGCTGCTCACTGTTCACTACGATGAGTTTCCGCGGCAAGTCTCTGTTGCAGCAAAAACTGCAACAAGACCTTTGTTTCAGAAAAAATAAATTTGCAGCGAGACCTTTGTTACAAAAATTTTATTTGCAACAAGACCTTTATTGCAAAAAAATAGAAAAAGACCTCTGTTGCAAAAGAAATATCTTGCAAAAATTTCTGCAACATGACCCGTGTTGCAGAAATTCCCCGCAACACACATGTGTTGTGATGATAAAAGGTGACACTCAGTCGCTCAATTCATCAGATCCGATGGCTCACGAGGCGGCAGATTTTTTTAAAAGACCCGCCGGCCGACGCGTAGCAGTGCCCAAAGGGATAACGGGAGAGGAAAAGGAGAAAGAATCATGTTGTTTAGATCACGAGGTACACTTATTTTACGGAAAGCTTCCAACCTATTTATTATCAGTCATTACAGTACAACGAACACCAGAAATAATAAAAATTGCAACCAGATCCGTAGACCATCTAACGGCAACTATAATTACTAAAGCGAGCCGAAGGTGCGCCATGTCATCATCCCTCCCTGCTGGGGCCATGCAAAACTTGTTGTAGTAGACAATCGGGATGACGAGGTACCCAACTCCACCTTATCTGGTTGTTTAGACAAATCATATTTTTTTGCACAAGAGGAATCAGATGCCTAGGGGTTTTAAATTTCGTTATATTTTCTCGATAGTTTACAGAAAAAATTACTCCCTCCAATCCTTCCTAATTGTCTGTTCAGTACAACTTTAGTCAAAAATTTAGTAAAAAATTATACTAAAATAATGACAATTAATATGAATCGGAGGGATTACAAGTGTACAACATTTGAAAGTAGTATTGTACGAATTTTGTTTCTCATTTGAGAGCTGGAGAGATTCTCTCGGAAGAGAGACCAAGAAACCAACAATGAGAAGATCCGCCCACATCAGTTACCGATGTTCTTCCCTGCAAACAACACAGGAAAATCCCAGCCTTTTCTGTCAAAGAAATGGAACACTTTTCCATGAGACCGTACGATCCTCTTGTCTTTTGTTTCTTCCTTTCTCTTGGAATGGTTGTAACTTTATTTATTCTCTAATCACCTACTATTATTTTAGGCTTATTAGGTCAATTAATCACTTGGCCACCAAACCGATGCAACTAAGGACACGCTCATTGCTCAAAACAGGATGCAAACAGATTTAAAGGTTTAGAGCATCTGGCATTCTCCTTTCTATATACTCCTTCAGCTCACCGGATGGACAACTAGCAATCCTGGCCATCCATCTCGGAGCTTAGCGGTGCTGATCTCTTTTTTTTTTTTGAGAAATTTTCATTCCAGTTACGAATCAGTACAAAGTAGTTGACTCTTACAAGCACACTGAAATGCAAACACAAAGGACCATGAACACCTAGAATACCCTAAGACAATCATAACACAAGAAGATCTCCGGAGCCCTGTGTCATCATCCCTAAATCTTGAGAGAAGACCCCTGCAGCAGAAGGATCTGCAACCAGTCGCAAACAGGTCATCATCTTCGACCACGGTACAATTGCCGCTCGCTGCTTCCTCCTTTCTTGACACCAGCGCTGAGAGGGCATGGACATCAATCCAACACACCTGCAACAGTCGTCGCCATCTTTGGCTTTGAGTACCGCGAAAAGTGTCCCTTCTGAAAGGAAGAAAACTTGAGTCATCCGACCAGTCCAGCACGCGGCCGGGCCATCCGCCCGAACAAAGCAGGATAGCCCACCAGTATCAGCGCAGAGAAAGGAGAAGAACAACAGCAGCAAATCATACCAACAAGGAAGAAGAAAGGTCTTCGTCTCCCTGCATCCATCGCCCATCTGAGGATCCAAACGGCCAGTGCCGATGGACCTCCAACCACCATAGCCCGCGACCTCGACGAGATCCGGGGACCCCCAACACCGCAGGCTCCTAGACGAAGGCAAAAGCCTCGCCTGACCGCGAACGGAGCCCGGAGAAACTTATTCCGACGCGACACCACCGCAACGGCCTCGGCAGCGTCTCCCTCAACCCTAACCCTACCACACACCCACCTAGCGAACAGACCCGGGGTTCCCCCTCCCTCCCGCCGCCGGAGCAGCCGATGGAGAGAGAGTGAACCGGCGGCGTCACCGGTGGCGCGCAAGGGATCCCGGTCGCCTCCTTGATCGCCCGATGCGATCCTACTTTTTCGGGCGAGTTGGTTTCCTTGTGTATTAGCGGTGCTGATCTGACCTTAGCTTTTGATATGGCATGCTCAAAATGTAAGACGTTTTTTGACACTTGATAGTGTAAAAAAATGTCTTACATTTTGAAACAGAGGGAGTACCTAGCATTTTACCTCGATGAATTGATGCTTATGCAATTTTTTATTCTTGAAATTTGACATTTTGATCAGACAATCCCACAACCGCCTGCATAAGTTGCAACAGTTTGCAAGGAAAAAGCATGACAACGTACAACCAACTTGTATCGTCCTTGGATCAATCACTGACCAACAAGGTAGACAAGGTGGTACCGATATGATGGCACTTGTAATTTCCAAGTGAGCCGCATCTCTTGCTTGCTACTGTTCTTCCTGTTCCCTGGTGACCTGGATTGATGGATGGATGGCCACCTGAAAAATTGCAGAAAACATCCATCTGAACATCCTGCAGAATTCTTGTGTACTTCTCCATTTGCTCCCACAGTTTCCGTCGGTGTGCTTGTGCTTGAGAGTTGAGATGCGTGAGACCAGACCAGATACATGGATGTACCTTGCTCACGTTCCTGACCAGTTTGAAATTTTGGCGTAAAGGGGAACCTTTATGCCTCTCTCTCTCTTTCTTTCGCTCTCCAACTCATCTCCATTGGATGATTCTCAGAGCAACAAGAGCCGTTCTTGGTACTTGGTATAAGTCTCGTTGTGAGAATCAAAGAGGCAGGTCCAAATCTTGCGTTTAAATCTTTACGTGATCCCTCTAGCAATATCTAGAAAGTGGAAAAGAAAGGGAGAGAAAAAAAAAGCATGTGGAGAAGATATATTGGAGCCTGATTCTATATGCTAATGTTCATTCCTATCATCCTAGCTAGGCAGCAGTGGTGCTGGTTGATCCTCTTTAGCTATCTATAGGCCGGCCTTCATTGGGCGCATTTTCTCGGTAGCATATTCTCTCCCCTTTACCCATCAACTGGATATAAAGGAGTGAGACTGAGCATACTCTCTTGCTCTGTCTCTCTCATGAGCAACTGGATTGGTACATACCAAATATATCCAGTGCGACAGTCATACCCTTTTTGTCCATGGAGAGTGATAGCTCCATCTGTGGACCATTTTCTGATGCCAAGAAGATGCACCGGCTAGTAGAAGGTTCAAAAACCATCCCATGGAGAGAAAAAAAACACTTATCAAAATGTCCCTACAAGGGGGTCGGTTTATGGGTAGGGATGAAAATGGAGCGGAAATGGACGGAACTGAGTGATACCACATTTGTTTTCATATATTTTTGCAAAAGCGAAAACGAATACAGAAACCCCGGAAATAAATACGAAAACAAATACTACCGGAAACGAACACGGAGCAAATACAAAGCGGACAGGGAAACAGATGTGGGTGTTGACCGGAACCTAAAAACCCTTGAATCATAGAGAAATACACATAAAACACAAACAAATTTAATGAATTGTTAACATGGCTACAAAATAATATTATTATGTTAGCAACTTACCGTAGTATTGTAGTAGTATAGGACAATTGCGTATAGGGTCAAGCTCAGTACATGTGTGCTAGTAGAAGATCGGCTAAAAACAGAAATTGCATATTCACGGAAGCGGAAAGTTCCGTTTCCATGCCTGTTCCACCGGAAAACACCGTTCCGTTTTTGTTTCCGTTTCCGCATAAAAAATTTCACTTCCACTTCCGTTTTGCAAATTTCCGTTTCCGTTTTCATATTTTCTCTCCGTTTTCATTTTTCCTCCAGAAAAACGGAAAGTTTCCACTCCATTTTCATCCCTATTTATAGGTGCATCTATAAGGTCATCTCCAGTGCTAAGATGCTTACACGGTGCCAGGGCTATATGTCGCCCATATTCCTGATAGGAATCGCCTATGGGCTGCACTAAGGCCAGCCCATTTTAGCACAGATGCTTGCTGCGCCCGTAGATTCGCTTCGTTCCGGCTTGTTGTAGTCGCTGCAGGGTTCGCTCGCTCCGGTTTTCTTCTCTTTTTTCTTTTCCTTCCCTTTTTATTTTTCACTGGATTTCTTTGTTTTTTTCCTTTTCTTCATTTTTCTACTTTGATTTTCTTTGTGTTTCTCATTGGATTTGTTTGGTTTTTCTTTCTTTCTTCGCTATACTTTGGTTTTCTCTGGTCTTCGTTTACTTTTCTTGGTTCATTTGTCAATTTTTATTGGTTTTATTTTCTTCAACACATGTATACATTTTCACAGTACACAATGTACGTTTTTAGCGCACACATGAAACATTTTTTCGATACACGTTGGACATTTTTCAAATGTGGGATGTACATCTTTCTAAAATACATGTTTTGAACACTTTTTCGGATACACCATCACATTTTGAAAATGCAGATTTTACATCTTTAATGGAAATAAACATTTTTCCTAAACTACATGAAACACTTTTTACATTGTATAACCATTTTTAAGAACTTCACAAAGATTGTATAGACATTTTTAAAAACTAGGCAAACATTTTTCTACATTGTAATTTTCCTAAAAAATGTCACAAATATGTTTTCTGCAATGCGTGAACATTTTTAAAATTGTGACATACTTTTTTTTAATGGTACAAAACATATATTTTTATGAAACAAGCAAAACCTTTTTTTACGTTGGATAAACATATTTTAAGATGTCACAAACATTTTGTTTGAAATGTGTGAACATTTTTTAATATACATATTTTTTAATGCCATCAAAAAATTACAAAAGTTGCGCGAACGATTTTCTAACACTGAAGAAACAATTTTAAATAATGCACAAACTATTCACATACCAATTTTTATATGTTAGGACATTTTAAAATATAAATAAAAGTTTAAAAGAAAAAAGGAAAATAAAAGAAAGAAAGAAAATCAAAACAAACGGATGATTGAATGGAGGTGAACGAACAAGCTACGTTTCTTAGGGTTCGGCTCAGGTGCAGGGGTCACCGCACCTTATTATGGTGCAGGCCCAATCAGTGCGTGCCATGTATGAGTGTAGGCCCAAAAAAATAATTAATTAACTTTTTAATCCTCCTCTAATCCCTTCCGTTCGCCTGGTGCGCACGGGACACGGCAGCATATGCTCGCCAGGTTCCTAAACACGTTATCACCCCAACCTTCACAAGTACAACGTGATGTATATTTTTTATGGACATGCTGAAGACATGCAGCAGATGCCATCGACCTGAGCGCAGAGCACGCACTCCTCGACGCTATTGATCCAATGAGATCTATCACGTTGCTTTCTCATGGCATCCAACTACGGCAAGATTCTTCAGCAGGTTAGCAAGCGTGGGGTCGCCATGATTCTCACACGGACCTCGAGCAAGCACTCGCCGACGTCGCCGTGGCCGATGGAGATTAGCTGCTGCATGGACGAACGGAGATGGAGATTTGCAAGTTTGCAATTGCGGCAATGAAGAAGAACAAACAACAAAGAAATTAGAGGGAGCATCGAGAGTTCGGAAGAAAATAGATTAGTGGAAGGATTAAAAGAGTTAATTAATGAATTGTTTGGGCCTACAAGTATACGTGGCATGCATTGATTGGGCCTGCACCATAATAGGTGCAGTGACCCCTGCACCTGAGCCGAACCCCGTTTCTTAGGTTGGTCCATTTATTGCACGTTGTAGGCGAGCTGGATTTGCAGCTTGCAATTAGAGGAACATAGTCGCACCCCGTACGCGTCGCCTCCAAGGGGGTGACTCGGGCGCCCTAGCCGCCGCCACACTTGACCTTCCTCCTCCCTTGCTTCCCCGCCACCGCCAGAGGAGGCCGGCGAGCGAAGCTCGCTCGGCAGACGGCGGACGGTGGGCCCTCCTCCTTTCTTCATGAGGGGATCCTCTGGCTGAGATGCGACAGCGCTCCTGGGCATACGACATGGAGGCAGAGTTAGGCGCTCAGGCGGCGGCCCGATGGGATCCCGACGGTGCTGCGGGGACTGGCGGCGGCGGATCTGGGGTTTCCCACCCCAATCGGTTCTCCTCCGGGTGGTCGGGCTCGGGCGCCGTTCGGCGGCCCTAAGTGGTGGTGGGCGCGCATGTTGGCTGTCCTCATTCACCGATGTGATTGGGGGCGCCCGGAGGCGTTGGCGTGGTGCCGATTTGAACATGGTGGTGGCGCCGCCCTCTTCGTCAGGGATGACAGCCATGTGGTGGGTCCTTGTGGCGGCGTGGTGGTGGCGGATATTGGGATCGCGCTCCCGGGGACGTCGCAGGACACGGCGGCCCGTGCACGAGAGATGGAGTTTCTTTGAACAGATCTGGGTGAAAACTTGATTTCGGCTACTGCCAAGGCCGGCGGTGGCAGCGCTGTCTGCGTCGTTCCCTTCTTGAAGGCATCGCCGTGGAGAAGTTCAAGGCCACTCTCTGCTACCTCCGGGAGAAACCCTAGATCGGTAGATCGGATAACGGCGGCGCTCTAGTGTCGTTTCCCCCTTGGGGGCATCATTCATTTAGGTACACACGGGCTCGAGGGAACAGAGGACGGCTTCTTTCGTGGAGCGGTGCTTCATCTTACACAATAATGGCGGCGGATCTCGGCGGCGTGGTGCTGTGGAGACTCGGAGTCCGATGCGCGGAGATGGACTCGCACAGGAGGAGGATGCTGTCTGGCGTCATGGTGGCGTCGATGGCAGAGGCCTGGCAAGGTCGGTGCATTAGTTTCGGCTCTAAAAATGGATTGGTGGAAGATGGTGGCAACGACACAAAGAGTGCGTCGGACCAGTTTGTGCCCCAATCACAGTATGTGGTTTGGTTGGGGCCTCTGTCTTTAGATGTAATTAGGCATTTGCGCAATGTCTGTTTGGTATTAGGCTCGGACTATCGACACCCCTTCATCAGGTGGATAGAAGTAGCGACAGTTGTTGTTAAGACAATGGCTTCAGACTACCTAATATACTACTTTGTAAGGTCTTTATGAATAATTAATAAAAATGACTGCATGCATCGTCTAGTTGTAGAGGTCAGGAATAATCCTCTTTTAAAAAATGAAGAAGAAGAAGAAGCGGCACCCCGTACGCAGGCAGCCGAAGGAAACAAATTTTTTTTTGAGAATCTCGCAAAGCTTTATTACTGATTAATGTTCAAGGGTACAAAAACAAGATCGCCGGTCTGGTCGAGCCAGGTGTGACGGCCAAAACCTAAAGATAAAGAATACTTTGCGAGATTATGGGCCTCCATATTGGAGGTCCTATACTCATGACTAAATGAACATCAAATGAAGCTAGCTGCTCTAGCCTTGATCTCCTGGACGATGGCACCAAAATTTGCTTGACTTCCTTCCCTGATCGCATCAATTTCCACCTTGCAATCGGAGGCCACCAAAACTTGGTTGAGATAGAGATCTTCTGAGAGTGCTAACGCCTCCCGAATAGCCAATGTTTCAAGCACTTGAGGATCACGAAGGCCCCTCAAGGTTAGTGACGAAGCTCCCAAAAACAGCCCCCCTACATCCCTGCAGATTACTCCAACTGCACCAAAAGTGCCCGAACGAGACACAGCTGCGTCCACATTGATCTTGAAGTGGTCAGCAGGTGGCGGTACCCACGTCACAGGCCGTGATATCGCTGTCACCTGTGTTCCCACCTTCTTCTTCATGAATTCTATGTCTGACAAGTAAGACTTGATGAAGTTGTCCGTGGCAAAAGGGGTCTGGAAGATCTCTTCGTGTATAGCCTTGCGTCGTGAACTCCATATAGCCCATAAGGTGACGATCAACACAGTAAGCTGCACTGCTGGAAGTGTTTCGCTCATAGCAAAAAGCCATAGTCGTGCGTTCGGTTCTGTTGTTGCCAGCATATGTTCCACCAAATCGCCGTCAGACAAAGCCCAGACACAGCGGGACGCACTGCAATCCAGCAAGGAATGGCGCCAACTGTCCTGTCCTCCGCATAGTGGGCAAACATAGAGGTTGCCATGTTCCGATGGTTTAGAACGTCACCCGTCGGGAGCGAGTGGTGCGCCAATCGCCATGTGAAGACTCTCAACTTCGGTGGCACTGCCACTTTCCAGATGGAGTTCCACCCCCGCAATTCAGCTGCAGAGTTTGAAGGATCCTCCCATTCTTCTAGCCATGCCTCGCGCCCAAGCTTGATGCTGACAATCATTCGGTAAGCAGACCGTACAGAGAAGCGTCCCTTGGGGTCATCATGCCATGCCCAAAAATCGTCCACCTGCCGAGTGCACAATGGAATCTGTAAGATAGCCTCAGCATCTAGCGGTATAAAAACCTGCCTGACCACGTCCTCCCTCCATTCAGCCGAAGTGTGATCAATTAACTCTGACACCATCTGTGGAGGATCATCCACCAGAGATGTAATCGGCCGCATCATTCCATTCCGAGGAATCCAGCTATGATTCCATATGTGCGTGGAGGATCCATCCCCAATCCTTCTGATGGCCCCATTGATGATTACATCCCTCCCATCAAGTATAGAGCGCCAGATCTGTGAGGGATGCGGGCCTAATTGAGCGTCTAGAACAGAGCCTTGTGGGAAATAAACAGCTTCAAGGATTTGTGCACTCAATGAGGACAGATCATTCAAAAGTCTCCAAACTTGTCTGGACAGAAGTGCCAAGTTGAATATCTCGATATCCCTATATCCAAATCCTCCCAAACTTTTTGATCGTGTCATCAAATCCCATGCAACCCAACAAGGTTTCCTCTTTCCCCTCTTGCTTCCCCACCAAAACTGACGGATAAGAGAAGTGATGCTAACACAAAGGCCCCTCGGAAGCCTGAAACACGACATCGAAAAAACTGGTATTGCTTGGGCCACAGACTTTATTAGAACCTCCTTTCCGGCAACAGATAAAAGTTTCTCCATCCATCCTTTTATCCTTTCCCAAACTCTGTCTCGTAAGTATTTGAAAGTGCCATTCTTTGACTGTCCCACATCTGTTGGCATGCCCAAGTACTTCTCACTAAGAGACTCATTCTGCACACTGAGTATATTCTTAATATCCACTCTAAGGGTCTCTGGGCACCCTTTACTGAAAAAGATCGATGATTTATCATGGTTTACTCTTTGCCCTGAAGCCAAGCAATAAGTATCGAGTAGGTTTGATACCTCATTTGCCCCTTGGATGCTAGACTTGAAAAGCAGCAGGCTGTCATCGGCAAACAAAAGGTGATTCACTGCCGGAGCCGTGGGTGCCACCTTTATGCCACCGAGCACTAATGACTGAGAACTATGTTTTAAGAGGCACGAAAGGCCCTCCGCTGCGATCAAGAACAAGTAAGGGGAAATAGGATCTCCCTGCCTAATACCTCTGGATGGTGAGAAGCTCTCCAATCTCTCTCCATTAAACAGAACCGAGAACGATACAGAAGTGATCATACTCATTACGGTCTGGACCCATTCCGAAGCAAAACCAAGCTTACCCATGATGGCTTGTAGGTAAGGCCATTCCACTCTGTCATACGCCTTCATCATGTCCAGCTTGAGTGCACAAAAGCTATTAGACTTGGATCGGTTTCTCTTCATAAAGTGCAAGCATTCATAGGCACATATGATATTATCGGTGATTAACCTTCCTGGGACAAAAGCTGATTGCTCCTTTGAGATAATATCTGGCAATATCACTTTGAGTCTGTTCGCTACAACTTTTGACGCAATTTTGTAGATAACATTGCATAGACTTATAGGTCTAAACTGGGTAAGGAGAGTGGGGTTTTGTACCTTGGGGATCAACACAAGGACCGTTTCATTAATACTAGCTGCACTCTCCTCTCCTCGGATAATCCGAAGTACCACATTAGTAATCTCTTCTCCACAAATGTCCCAATGGCGCTGATAAAAGTGTGCAGGGAATCCATCTGGGCCTGGGGCCTTGGTGGGAAACATCTGAAAAAGCGCCTGCTTCACCTCCTCGTTTGAATAGGGGGCACAAAGTGAAGCATTCATATCTGCTGTTACCTTACGAGGCACGTGCTGAAGCACGTCATCCATCCCTTGCACTCCCTCTGTGGTGTATAACGTTTTATAGAAATCTGTAACAAGCTGTTTCATCTCAGCCTTGTCATCCACACGTATGCCCAGCGCGTTATGGAGTGCCCGGATCATGTTCTTCTTCCTCCTCAAGTTTGCCCTCATGTGAAAAAAATTTGTATTTCTATCGCCCGCTGCTAGCCACTGAATTCTTGATCTCTGTCTCCACATAATTTCTTCTCTATGATATAGTTCAACCAGCCGCTCATTAAGCTTCATCTCGAGATGATTTGGAGACGTCCTTGACGGAACGCTTCGCAGCCTTTCCAGTTCACCTTTAGCCTTCTTGATTTCCTTTCTAACACTCCCAAAAGTCTCATCATTCCATGCCGTGAGGTTCTTTGAGAGTAGTTCGAGCTTTCTGCGAAGTGCTTCCACTCCCCCATCTCCTTGATGCTCATTCCATCCAGAAGCAATAGTGTCACTCCAGGCTTCATGTGACTCCCACATCACCTCATAGCAAAAATTCGGTTTTGGCCGTGCCACCGGTTCCTCATACTGCACCAAAATAGGTCCATGATCCGAGGAGGCTGCTGTCAAGTGCGTTACGTTGGCCACAGGGTACCGCGCTGCCCAGTCCGTCGTAGCCAGCGCCCTGTCCAATCTCACACGGGTGTAGGATCCCCCCGACACTTTTTTCTCGAATGTCCAAAATCTGCCTTGATAGCCCAAATCCATCAACATGCAAACATCAATCGCATCACGAAAACCTTGAATTTGTGCATTACTCCGGTTAGCAACTCCATCATGTTCCTCCGGACGTAACACTTCGTTGAAATCCCCCAAACACAGCCAAGGGAGGTTATTCAAAGTTGATAACCCTTTTAAAAGGTCCCAAGTCTGGTGTCTCAGATGAGTCTGAGCCTTGCCGTATACACATGTTAGCCTCCATGGTTCTCGGCCTTCCTCTTCAACCTTCGCATCAATATGATAAACAGAGTCACCCAAAATCTCAAGACTTATTGTATTATTCCAGAAAATTCCAATTCCTCCACTTCTACCTCTACTATCTATTGCATAGGCATTATCATAGCCCAAATTATTAGCCAAAGCTTCTACACGCGCACCCTTTATTTGTGTTTCCACGATACATAGCACGGTAGGGGTAAATTTCTTCGCCAGGTCGCGAAGTTCTCGGACTGTCGCGGCTTTACCCGCACCGCGACAGTTCCAGCAAAGGGAACTCATTGTGCCCGGCGGCACTCCTCGAGGGAGCCCGCCGATCCTGCATTCGTGTCCTTGCCTTCATCCACTCCTTCTGCCTCCTTGCTCGTCATTCCCTCGAACAAAACCCCTTTGTTAGCCCCATTCTTCTTGGGTCGCTTCACTTCCTTCCGTGGGGAGACATAAACAAGCGGCATAGGGGGCACCCCCGGGGGGCTGGTCGTTACTACAAGCGCCATAGAGCTCACGGGAGCATCAGCATCAGCTCTCCCATCGGTGGACTGGGTTGTGCCCGTTGATGGATTGTTCTCAAAAGACGGTCTCTTGTTGCTTCCAACTGGTGCCCTTAGTGTCAAATTCGGCGCTTCGGCCAACACCCGATGCTCACTCGGCCTCGACTCAACAGAAGCATGTGCAGAACCTATCCTTTCATCCTGCCGGCCTTGCTCGCGATGGACTTCCTGCTGGTTAGCGTTGAAGCGCCAGCTCTGATTAGGGTTATATTGCTCTCGCCCTCTGCCTCTTCCACCTGCGTTCCTTGGGCCACCTCGCCCCCTCTGAGTGCCAAATCCTCCTCTTCCTGCTTGTCTGAAGCGAACATTATCGGCCAACACAAAATCGCCCCACTCAAACTTTGTTTCGTCGTGAACTCCATCCCCGCACTCCTCATGCCAATGGCCACATTCACCGCAGTTATAGCAGAACACTGTGAGTTTTTCATACTTAACTTGGTATCTAACCCTTTCCTCTTCCTTCTTAGCAGTAACAAATCTCTTAATTTTTGCATTGACATCAATCTTCACCTTAACACGGACAAATTCACCAAAGTAGCCTGCCGGTAGCTTCAGCTGGACTTCCTCGACCTCTCCAATTTGTGATGCCATCCCCCTGACTGCTTGGTTCGATAAGAAAATTGTCAGGCAGCCTATGGATCTGCGCCCATACTGCCAGCTTGTCCAGGATGATACTATCAGGATTTCTAAAACCATCATATTCCACCATAATAACCGCCTGATCTCTAAACAGCCAGGGACCCTCAACCATGGCCTTGTTCCAGTCCCCTAGACATCCAAACTGAGCTTTAAATAGATTGTCCTTGATCTTCCTCCACACCACCGGTTTTGCTGGGTTCCATGCGGCACGCATGTCCCCATATAGAGCATTAGGGCTAAAGGTCTTGGAAGTGTGAACTCTGGCTATAGCCAGCCAGTTTGTCGGCGCCTCCAAGTCCGGCAATTCCTCCTCCCACACAAAATCGTCGTCTTCCTCCTCCTGCAGATTCAGCCTGGCAAGCAACTCCTCCGTTGTCTCCTTCCACTGCTGTCCCTGTGAACTTGATTCAGCCGCCATAAGAAACCAATCTATCCGTCACCGTCAAAAGCCCTAGATCGATCTGCTAGAAGAAACACGCGAACCAAGGCCGGGGAAGGTCGCAAGGGACCCCCCCTTGATCAGCCCGAGTACGTCGAGCCCGCTAGCAAAGATCGACTGGGGAAAGAGGTAAAACCAGCGGCGGCGGCGGAGTACGTCGAAACCCTAGGCAGGCGCCGTAGGGGAGAGAAAACGCAGCCGAAGGAAACAAATGAAGCAAGCTCCTGGTAGAGAGCTCACCTTTCAATGCTAATAGCCTTTGAACATGCATTTAGCCCATTTTCAGATGGGCTTTGTATGTATACATCGCTCAAGGTGCCCAGACTCTAAAAATTGCAGCAACGCTACACCAAATCCTTGGATGAGAGCGGTTTTTGACAGAATGCTAGGATTTTCATCCCTAGCACCTGGCATAAGCGCCATGTTGGAGATGGCCTGACTCGCTTCTAGTGAGCGTCTTTCACCTCGCAGACATGTGAGGTGTTGGGCCAAGCCCATGAAGAACACCTCGTTGTTACCGTTTACAGGTATATGCGATGCTATGTACATTTTGCTGGTTATTTACTCTTTGTTCTTTTGTTCACCCTTTTTGTGTATATTTGTCAGAATGTTCTACAAACTAAAATATTTTTTACAATGTATTAAAAATTGCTCTAGTAGTACTAAAAAGTGGTCATCATGTACTAAGAAAATGTTCATACTGTATTTCATAAACATGTTTTATCATGTATTAAAAATGTTTACACGTGCATTAAGAAAATATTCATCACATTTTTTAGAATGTGCACAGTGTAATTTAATTCTTTTACCATGTATTTAAAAAATGTTTCTATAATTAAAAAAAGTGTCCTCACATTAAATCTTCATGTAATTTTAAAAAGTGTTAATTCCTTTGAAATAAATTTGCATGTATTATAAAATAGTGTTCACACATTTTAAAAACTTGATTTCATGGAAAATAAATGTTCATGTATATTGTAGAAATATTCATGTAATTTTAAAAAGTTCTCACACAGTTAAAATAATTCTTGTATTTTAAAGAAGTGTTTGAACATTTAAAATATCTGTATATTCGTTACTCTATACTAATCGAATAAATAAATAAAATATGTAAAAGGGAACAAAAGAAGAGAGAGAACGCGAAAAAAGAATGGTGTACGAGTTGCCTTGCACGTGACGAAGAGATTTCAAAGGGAGTTGTCCCTGCGATGCGAGAGCGTCACCCGCATAAACGCGACGCGTATGCAATCTATCTGAATCCCGCGCCAATTCGGAGACGCACGCTGCCTGTGCCAGCCCATAAACAGCCTCAATCCTCGATCCATATCCTCCTAATCCTCATCCTCGATCCATAAACAACCCATAAACTAGTGTGACACATAATGTCCGGAGCGTAACCGAACAAGAATTTTGTTATGAATTTAGTTTAGCACATTTGTAATTTGGCTCCAACTTAATCATATCAATTTTGTTGATGATGACCAAAGCAAGACAATTTTTATAAGGTTTTCGTACCTATGACACTCTTGATTTGTATTCACTTATAGGGACTAAAGCAAGGAACAAGGCGTTCATTCTGACTCGTATCGCTAAGGGGACCGAACCTAGAAGAAGACTTTTAGGACGAAGCATATGCAACATGTAAAAAAAATGCATGCTCCTAGGCTCGTACCGTGATGGCCGATCCAAGGACAAAACTTGAGGTGGATGTAACACGCTCCTTGGTTGCCGTACCAAGGACAAAAACTGGAGGTAGATGAAACAAGCACTTTGGCTTGTACCGCGATGGCCGAAATAAGGGCAGGAATTTCTAGGAGATGAAGTATGCTCCTTGGTTTGTACCGCATGGCCGAATCAAGGGCTAGAGTTTTAGGAGAGGGGGAAGAAGTAAGCTCCCTAGACTGTACTCTATGGCCAAACCAAGTGCTAGAGGAGAGCCATGAATCTCACCTTTAAACTTGTGGCAAGCACGAGGTCTGACTCCTCTCTTTGTGTGCTCCTATGTATTGTGTGTGTGACTTAAGAGTGATGAGGTAAGAATGAAGAGCCGACCCTCGAGCAACCAAGGCGCCAACTATTTATAGGGCAGAGAGCAGCGGAGCGTTGATACGCACGCACCCACGTCCTCCATCACGGGAGATCGTGGTAGCGTGGGCTGCTTTTTCTTTGTTTATTATATTTTCTTAATCACTAGCTAATCTCACGGTAGTTTGACTGGCCAACTCCACTACATTAGTACAAATCGATGTGGGCTAAAGTCCTTTTTTCATTCTAATTAATATGTGGGCCTTTCCATCACCCCACCTGTATGCATGCATGCAGCATAGCCATATTTTAAGGGGCTAGGTTTTAATCAGCAATTAATTAATGGCTCATTAAGGTTTATGGTGTGAGTGTACACGATTAATTAATTTTTTTGCATGAAACTCAAGATCTAGCATTATATGTGATATGAGATGGGTATTTAACAAAGTACACCGCATATATATTTCATTAGCACAATATTATATTTCACCTTGTCGACGGAATAAGGCCAAACATTTACCATATAGTTAATATTTTGGCGATATTAACGCCACTCATAACAATTTTATGTTGGCATTGTCATCCCTGGTGATGGCGTGCATGCGTGCGAGCCATGCGCCCCGCTGATTATAACTTTATTGGGATAAACACATTTTGCAGTTATTAGCGCTCTTTTACTTATTTACCTTTTTCTGCTAATTTTGTATTGAGTGATCACAATTCATCAGTCATTTTCTCTGAGTATTAGGCACTTTGCCATTTTTATTTTATAATTTGACTTTATCATATTTTGATAATAGATTTACTTCGACGAATTTCCATGTCAACAAGAGGCTTCAACATCTTGGAGATATTCAAAATGGGAAGAAATAAATGATCATGTCGACCATGTTTATAGTATTTAGCCTTCTGAAGTGATGTTCACAAACTTTTCGTCATTTGTGGTGTTTATTAATGAAGTGATGTTCATTTCTGAAGAAAAAAATGGTGCTATAGTCTGGTTGCATGTAGCATGAACCAAAGCTATATTATTTTCCAGATGATTTCTAACTTGCAATGAATCTTCATATATGCATGTTGTAGACACCCTTTGTTCATATCTGCGTGTTGGATACGCTGTCTGTTCATATCTGCTCATAGTTTGTGAACTAGAATCATATATACCTTTTGGAAGTGGGAACCCGCTTGTGCCCACTTATCCCACATAAGTTTTACTGGATTGTTGGCTATCACCCACCAAAGCATGTTGGGATTAAGTGCGATGTGGTGGGACGCCCATTATCAGTCTCACCTGCAGCCTGATTAGTATCATGCCTATCGAGCTATTAGTGGTGCTGGTTGATACTCTTTAGCAAGCTAGCCCGGCCTTCATTGGGCGCATTTTCTCGACAGTATCTTCTCTTTCCTTTACCCATCAACTAGATATAAAGGAATGTGACTGGGAATACGGTGTCTCACTTTGTCTCTATCATGAGCAATTGAATTGGTACATACTCCCTCCGTTCCATAATGTAGTGCCCCCCACACTTTTTGAGATTCAACTTCGACCATAAATTTAATCAACATGGGTGACTACGGCAGGAGCATGACAGATACCTTGAAATTCGTATTTGGAAGAAGTTTTCAAATATATAATTTTTTAGTAAAATGATTTATGTACTATTGGTCTAATTTATGGTCAAAGTTGAATCTTGAAAACCATGGGTGCACTATATTATAGAATGGAGGAAATACCAAATATATCCAGTGCGCCATTCCGTCTTGGTCCATGGAGAGTGAGAGCTCCATCTATGGACTATTTTCTGATGCCAACCAGATGCATTTGCCAGTAGAAGGTAGAAAAATCAATTGTAGGAATATCCCTACGAGGGGCCGGTTTATGGGTGCTTCTATAAAGCCATTTCCAATGCGAAGGCACTTACACGACTAGTTATATTTAGCGCATAGGTCACTAAATAGCGAAGCCCCTCGATCGCCTGGCCCTCTGTATGGCCGGCCCATTCCGGATTTCTTCCCCACCTGTTTTGGGAAGGTTCTACAACCCCTGGATTTGTTTTTTCATTTTCCTTTGTTCTTCTTCTGGCTTTCTCTGTCCTTTTCTTATTTCTTTTTTTTTGTTTCTTATTTACATTTTCTATTTTTTTCTTTTTCAAATTGAAAAACTTTTTAAAAAGATTCATAAGCTTTTTAAAAATTATGAACAATTTTTCAATTCATGAACTTTAATGAAAACCACAAACAATTTTTAAATCAAGAACGTTTTTTAAAGTAGTGGACAGTTTTCCAAGTTGAGATCAACTTTTCAAATTGATAAATATTTTTTGAAACTAGTGGTTATATTTCGGAGGTCATATTTTTTTCTCAAACTAACAAACATTTTTAAGAATTCAGGAACATCTTGTGTATTCATGAACATTTTTTCGAATGCGTGAACATTTTTGTGAATTAATCCCTCCGTCCCATAATATAAGAACGTTTTTCAAGCTTTATTAGTTTGAAAAACGTTCTTATATTATGGGACAGAGGGAGTATATGATTTATTAATATTGGCTAATATTTATTGAAATTAGTAAAGATTTTTTGAAATCACAAACATTTTTCAATTTGCATGAACATGTTTTGAATGAACATTTTTTAAAAAGTTGGGAACATTTTTCCAAAGACACAAACATATTTTTCAAATTTGTAAACATATTTTCTAATTTGTGGACCTTTTTGAAAATTCATAAACACTCTTTGAACTTGTGAACAATTTTTTTAATCCATGTATCCTTGACTTTAGAACATTGTTTGAAATTATTGAACATTATAAGAATTTGGATAATTTTTTTGAATTCAGGAACATTTATAGAATTCACCATCGTTTTTCAGAATCATGAATTTTTTAATTCACGAATAATTTTCAAATTTAAGGACATTTTTTTGAAATCGCGGACATTCTACTAATCTATGTGCATTTGTTAAATTTTTATATTTTTTAAGTTCATTTTTTTTGAAATCCTAAACATTATGAAGCAAAAAAGACTAAATAAAATATTGAAAGGAATAAAACAGGGGCGCTATGCACGCGCACATGGGGGAGCCCATATTGTGGGCGGGGGGAGGGAAGGGGTGCACCTTTCCTGCATATTCAGCTCATAGGTCGCTAAATAGGAGGTCCCCACTTACAATGGCAACAGAAAGGAGGAAACGAACCAAGCGCCTGGTGAAGAGCTTACCTTTGTGAAAGATCGTGGATGTCACCTAGAGGGGGGTGGTGAAGAGGCGCATTAGAAAAATTACGGTTTAGTCTTGAACAAATGCGGAATAAACCCAACGGTTAATTTGTCAAGCACCAAACCTACAACAACTAGGCTCACCTATGTGCACCAACAACTTATGCTAAGCAAGATAAAAAACTAAGTGATGGCAAGATATATGACAAGAAAAAATATGGCTATCACAAAGTAAAGTGCATAAGTAACGGGCTCGGGTAAGAGATAACCGAGGCACGCAGAGACGATGTGGATGCTAATCTCCGTTTGAAGCGGTGTGGAGGCACAATGCTCCCCAAGAAGCCACTAGGGCCACCGTAATCTCCTCACGCCCTTGCACAATGCAAGATGCCGTGATTCCACTAAGGGACCTGTCGTGGTTCTAAGTCTGACAGTAAGTATAGGGGGTACGAATGAGGAGGCAAGGTCCTAGCTACAGTGAGATTGTACGCAGGTGTTTACGAGTTCAGGCCCCTCTCGGAGGAGGTAAAAGCCCTACGTCTCGGTGCCCTGAGGCGGTCGACTGGATTATGAGAGTGTGTGTTACAGGGGGTGCGAACCCTTGTGCCAGAGGAGGGGGTGACTTATATAGAGTGCGCCAGGACCCCGGGCATCCCCCGTTACCAAGAGTTCAATGTACATAAAGATGGGGCGTTACTGATAACGCCAGCCATAAAGTGCTTTTAATGATCTTAAAGACTGCGGAGTGAACGCCCGACCGTTGCAGTTCTGAGTGACTCCTGGTCTTCAGTAGGTCGAGTGGTTTCTTGTATGGTCGAGTGATTGACTGGTCGTGTGACATCAGGAAGGAGGGGTACCCGAGTGTTTGATTGGTCGAGTGGATTGCACTCGACGCCTTCATTGGGCACTCCTTGCTGTCTCTTGAGCTTCTTTGCTTCTAGGATAGTGACCTTGGGTAGGGCGTATAGGTCAGGCCTATGACCCTACCCTAGGTCTATATCATCATCATTAGGCCCCGAATGGATTAAGGTCAGAGTCAAAAGAAGTCGAAGCTAGTCTTGCTTCGACTATTGAGCTTCACAAGTATCTATGTTGAACTGGAAGCCCGTGTTGGAACTTCAGCTTCATTTCAACCGCCTTGATCGATTCAAAAGTTTCCAAGTGGATTTATACCGTCACTCGTCGAGTGTTATCTTTGATGCGAAATCTTTGGCGCGATTGGTTACGGCATATCCCAGATTTCATGGGATTCAAAATTTCGAGGAAGCGCGTGAGGCGAAGCGTGTCGTGGTAAGCGGGATGGATAGACAGGAGCGCCTCAATCTCCGCGCCACCTTTTTCACCATGTACTCAGCGCGTGACTGTTGCGGGATTTGATAGGATCGCCCTGGGCCCACACGTCAGCCACTCGGAAGTGGGTCCTTAAAAGGCGACGGGGCCGAGGCGTCTGCACTGTGCGCGCCATTCTCCTTGTTGGGGATCGTTGCAGAAATTAAAAAATTTCTACGCATCACCAAGATCAATCTATGGAGTAACTAGCAACGAGAGAGAGGGGAGTGCATCTTCATACCCTTGAAAATCGCGAGTCGGAAGCGTTGCAAGAACGCGGTTGGAGGAGTCGTACACGTAGCGATTCAGATCGCGGCCGAATCCGATCTAAGCACTGAACAACGGTGCCTCCGCGTTCAACACATGTGCAGCCCGGTGACGTCTCCCGCGCCTTGATCCAGCAAGGAGGAGGGAGAGGTTGAGGAAGAGGGCTCCAGCAGCAGCACGACGGCGTGGTGGTGATGGAGTGGCAGTTCTCCTGCAGGGTTTCGCCAAGCTCTTGCGGAGGAGGAGAGGTGTTGGGGAGGGGAGGGGCTGCGCCTTGGATGTGGTGTTGAACCCCTCCCTCCACACCTCTATTTATAGGGAGAAGGGGAAAGGGGGTCGACCCCTCTAGATGGGATCTAGAGGGGGGGCGGCGGCCAAGGGGGGAGGGGGCTTGCCCCCAAAGCCAAGGGGGGCGCCCTCTTTAGGGTTCCCCCCAAACCCTAGGCGCATGGGCCCTAGGGGGGTGGCGCCCAGCCCACTTGGGGCTGGTTCCCTTCCACCTACAGCCCATAAGGCCCTTGATATGTCCATTTTGCATCATGCTTTTATATCAATATTTATTGCAATATGGGCTGTTATTACACATTATATCTCAATATTTATGGCTATTCTCTCTTATTTTACAAGGTTTACCATGAAGAGGGGGAATGCCGACAGCTGGAATTCTGGCTGGAAAAGGAGCAAACATTGGAAACCTATTCCGCACAGCTCCAAAAATCCTGAAACTCCATGAAACTTATTTTTGGAATTAATAAGAATTATTGAGCGGAAGAAACACCTTAGGGGGCCCACACCCTGGCCAGGAGGGTGGGGGCGCGCCCACCCCTGGCCCCCCTGGTGGCCCTCCGGTGTCCATCTTCTGCTATATGAAGGCTTTTACCCTGGAAAAAATCGGGGGCAAGCTTACGGGACAAAACTCCGCGGCCACGAGGCGGAACCTTGGCGGAACCAATCTAGGGCTCCGACAGAGCTGTTCTGCCGGGGACACTTCCCTCCGGGAGGGGGAAATCATCACCATCGTCATCACCAACGATCCTCTCATCGGGAGGGGGTCAATCTCCATCAACATCTTCACTAACACCATCTCCTCTCAAAACCCTAGTTCATCTCTTGTATCCAATCTTGTATAAAAACCACAAATTGGTACCTGTGGGTTGCTAGTAGTGTTGATTACTCCTTGTAGTTGATGCTAATTGGTTTACTTGGTGGAAGATCATATGTTCAGATCCTTAATGCATGTTATTACCCCTCTGATTATGAACATGAATATGCTTTGTGAGTAGTTACGTTTGTTCCTGAGGACATGGGTGAAGTCTTGCTATTAGTAGTCATGTGAATTTGGTATTCGTTCGATATTTTGATGAATGTATGTTGTCTTTTCCTCTAGTGGTGTTATGTGAACGTCGACTACATGACACTTCACCATTATTTGGGCCTAGAGGAAGGCATTGGGAAGTAATAAGTAGATGATGGGTTGCTAGAGTGATAGAAACTTAAACCCTAGTTTATGCGTTGCTTCATTAGGGGCTGATTTGGATCCATATGTTTAATGCCATGGTTAGGTTTACCTTAATACTTATTTTGTAGTTGTGGATGCTTGCAATAGAGGTTAATCATAAGTGGGATGCTTGTCCAAGTAAGGGCAGTACCCAAGCACCGGTCCACCCACATATCAAATTATCAAAGTACCGAACGCGAATCATATGTGCGTGATGAAAACTAGCTTGACGATAATTCCCATGTGTCCTCGGGAGCTCTTTTCTCATTATAAGAAATTGTCCAGGCTTATCCTTTGCTACAAAAGGATTGGGCCATCTTGCTGCACTTTATTTACTTTCATTGCTTGTTACTCGTTACAACTTATCTTATCACAAAACTATCTATTACCTACAATTTCAGTGCTTGCAGACAAAACCTTACTGAAAACCGCTTATCATTTCCTTCTGCTCCTTGTTGGGTTTGACACTCTTACTTATTGAAAGGACTATGATAGATCCCCTACACTTGTGGGTCATCAAGACTCTTTTCTGGCACCGTTGCCGGGGAGCGTAGCGCTTTTGTTGAGTGGAACTTGGTAAGGAAACATTTATATAGTGTGCTGAAATTTTCTGTTACTTGTCACTATGGAAACTAATCCTTTGAGGGGCTTGTTCGGGGTATCTTCACCCCGACCAGAAGAGCGAAGAGTTGCTCCTCAACCTACTGAACTTTTTGAAAATATTTACTTTGAGATCCCTTCGGGTATGATAGAGAAACTGCTAGCTAATCCATTTGCAGGAGATGGAACATTGCATCCCGATTTACACCTTATCTTTGTTGATGAAGTCTGTGGATTATTTAAGCTTGCAGGTATTCTCGATGATGTTGTCAAAAGGAAGGTCTTCCCTTTATCTTTGAAGGGAGATGCATTGACATGGTATAGGTTATGTGATGATACGAGGTCTTGGAATTATAAACGATTGAAGTTGGAATTACACCAGAAGTTCTACCCTATGCATCTTGTTCATCGTGATCGTAATTACATATATAATTTCTGGCCTCGCGAAGGAGAAATCATCGCTCAAGCTTGGGGGAGGCTTAAGTCAATGTTATATTCATGCCCCAATCATGAGCTCTCCAGAGAAATGATTATTCAAAAAATTTATGCTCGGCTTTCTCTCAATGATCGCAACCTGCTCGATACTTCCTGTGCTGGTTCTTATATGCTGAAGACTATTGATTTCAAATGGGACTTATTGGAAAGAATTAAACGCAACTCTGAAGATTGGGGTTCCGACGATGGTAAGGAGTCAGGTATGATACCTAAGTTCGATTGTGTTAAATCTTTTATGGATACCGATGCTTTTCATGGATTTAGCGCTAAGTATGGACTTGACTCTGAGATAGTAGCTTCTTTCTGTGAATCTTTTGCTACTCACGTTGATCTCCCTAAAGAGAAGTGGTTTAAATATAATCCTCCCATTGAAGTGAAGGTAGTTGCACCTATTATAGTTGAAGAAAAGATTGTCACCTATAGTGATCCTATTGTTCCTACTACTTATGTTGAGAAACCTCCTTTTCTTGTTAGGATAAAGGATTATGCTAAAACTTCGACTGTTGTTCATAAGAGTAATACTAGGACTTATACATCTCCTGAGCAAATCAAAGTTGAACCTAGTATTGCTATGGTTAAAGATCTCTTGGATGATGATTTAGATGGGCATGTTATTTATTTCTGTGGTGAGACTGCTAATATAGCTAGACCAGATACTAAGATACATAGACCTGTGGTAGGCATGCCTGTTATTTTTGTTAAAATAGGAGATCATTGTTATCATGGCTTATGTGATATGGGTGCTAGTGCTAGTGCGATACCCTATGACTTATATAAAGAAATTATGCACGACGTTGCACCGTTGAATTGGAAGACATTGATGTTACTATTAAGCTTGCTAATAGGGACACTATTAAACCAGTTGGGATAGTTAGAGATGTTGAAGTCTTGTGTGGGAAGGTTAAATATCCTGCTGATTTTCTTGTTCTTGGTTCCCCACAAGATGATTTTTGTCCCATTATTTTTGGTAGACCCTTCTTGAATACAGTTAATGCTAGGATTGATTGCGAAAAGGATACTGTCACAATTGGCTTAGAAGGTATGTCTCATGAGTTTAATTTTGCTAAGTTTCGTAGACAACCTCGTGATAGAGAATCACCTAGTAAGGATGAGATTATTGGTCTTTCTTCTATTGCCGTGCCTCCTACTAATCCGTCAGAACAATATTTGCTTGACCATGAAAATGATATGTTTATGAAGGAAAGAAGGGAAATAGATGAAGTGTTCCTTAAACAGGAACCTATGCTGAAACACAACCTTCCCGTTGAAATTCTTGGGGATCCCCCTCCACCCAAGGGTGATCCCAAGTTTGAACTCAAACCATTACCCGATAATTTTAAGTATGCTTATCTTGATGAAAAGAAAATATATCATGTTATTATTAGTGCTAACCTTTTAGAGCAAGAAGAAGAAAGATTATCGAAAACTCTAAAGAAGCACCGCGTTGCTATTGGATATACCCTGGATGATCTTAAGGGCATTAGTCCCACGTTATGCCAACACAAAATTAATTTGGAGGCCGATGCTAAACCAGTTAGAGATCCTCAACGACGACTGAATCCCAAGATGAAAGAAGTGGTAAGAAAGGAGATACTAAAGCTCCTTGAGGGAGGTATAATTTATCCCGTTGCTGATAGTGAATGGGTGAGCCCTGTCCACTGTGTTCCTAAAAAGGAAGGTATTACTATTGTTCCTAATGATAAAGATGAATTGATCCCGCAAAGAATTATTACAGGTTATAGGATGGTAATTGATTTCCGTAGATTAAATACTAAGAAAGATCATTACCCTTTACCTTTTATTGATCAAATGCTAAAAATACTATCCAAACACACACATTTCTGCTTTCTAGATGGTTATTCTAGTTTCTCTCAAATACCTATGTCAGCGAAGGATCAATCTAAAATTACTTTTACTTGCCCTTTCGGTACTTTTGCTTATAGACGTATGCCTTTTGGTTTATGTAATGCACCTGCTACCTTTCAAAGATGTATGATGGCTATATTCTCTGACTTTTGTGAAAAGACTTGCGAGGTATTCATGGATGATTTCTCCGTTTATGGATCCTATTTTGATGATTGCTTGAGCAACCTTGATCGAGTTTTGTAGAGATGCGAAGACACTAGTCTCGTCTTGAATTGGGAAAAGTGTCACTTTATGGTTAATGAAGGCATTGTTTTGGGGCATAAGATTTTTGAGAGAGGTATTATAGTTGATAAAGCTAAAGTTGATGCTATTGAAAAGATGCCATGTCCCAAGGACATAAAAGGTATAAGAAGTTTCCTTGGTCATGTCGGTTTTTACAGGAGGTTCATTAAGGACTTTTCTAAAATCTCTAGGCCTCTGACTAATTTATTGCAAAAAGATATTCCTTTTGTCTTTGATGATGATTGTGTAGAAGCATTTGAAATACTTAAGAAAGCTTTGATCACTGCACCTATTATTCAGCCACCTGATTGGAATTTACCCTTTGAAATTATATGTGATGCTAGTGATTATGTTGTAGGTGCTGTTCTAGGGCAAAGAGTCGATAAGAAATTGAATGTTATCCAGTATGCTAGTAAGACTCTTGATACTGCCTAGAGAAATTACGCTACTACTGAAAAAGAATTCTTAGCAGTTGTGTTTGCATGTGATAAGTTTAGACCTTATATTGTTGATTCCAAAGTTACTATTCACACTGATCATGCTTCTATTAAATATCTTATGGAAAAGAAAGATGCTAAACCTAGACTCATTAGATGGGTTCTCCTGCTCCAAGAATTTGATTTGCATATTATTGATAGAAAGGGAGCTGAGAACCCTGTTGCAGACAACTTGTCTAGGATAGAGAATGTTCTTGATGACCCACTGCCTATTGATGATAGCTTTCCTGATGAACAATTAGCGGTTGTTAATGCTTCTCGTACTGCTCCTTGGTATGCTGATTATGCTAATTATATTGTTGCTAAATTTATACCACCTAGTTTCACATACCAGCAAAAGAAAAAGTTCTTTTATGATTTAAGACATTACTTCTAGGATGACCCACACCTTTATAAAGAAGGAGTAGATGGTGTTATTAGATGTTGTGTGCCTGAGCATGAACAGGAATAGATCCTACGCAAGTGTCACTCTGAATCATATGGAGGACACCATGCTGGAGATAGAACTGCACATAAGGTACTGCAATCTGGTTTTTATTGGCCTACTCTCTTTAAAGATGCTCGTAAGTTTGTCTTATCTTGTGATGAATGTCGAAGAATTGGTAATGTTAGTAGACGCCAAGAAATGCCTATGAATTATTCTCTTGTTATTGAACCGTTTGATGTCTGGGGCTTTGATTATATGGGACCTTTTCCTGCCTCTAATGGTTACACTCATATTTTAGTTGCTGTTGATTACGTTACTAAGTGGGTAGAAGCTATTCCAACTAGTAGTGCTGATCATAGCACTTCTATTAAAATGCTTAAGGAAGTTATTTTTCCGAGGTTTGGAGTCCCTAGATATCTTATGACTGATGGTGGTTCACATTTTATTCATGGTGCTTTCCGTAAGATGCTTGCTAAGTATGATGTTAATCATAGAATCGCATCTCCTTATCATCCGCAGTCCAGTAGCCAAGTAGAGTTGAGCAATAGAGAGCTCAAATTAATTTTACAAAAGACTTTGAATAGATCTAGAAAGAATTGGTCCAGAAAACTTGATGATGCATTATGGGCCTATAGAACTGCATACAAAAATCCTATGGGTATGTCTCCATATAAGATGGTTTATGGAAAAGCGTGTCATTTACCTCTTGAACTTGAACATAAAGCATATTGGGCTATCAAAGAGCTCAACTATGACTTCAAACTTGCCGGTGAGAAGAGGTTATTTGATATTAGCTCACCTGATAAATGGAGAACCCAAGCCTATGAGAATGCCAAGCTATTTAAAGAAAAAGTCAAACGTTGGCATGACAAAAGGATATAAAAGCGCGAGTTTAACGTAGGTGATTATGTGTTATTATTTAACTCTCGTTTAAGATTTTTAGCGGGAAAACTTCTCTCTAAATGGGAAGGTCCTTACGTTATCGAGGAGGTCTATCGTTCTGGTGCCATAAAAATCAACAACTTCGAAGGCACAAGTCTGAGGGTGGTGAACGGTCAAAGAATTAAACATTATATTTCAGGTAATCCTATCAATGTTGAAACTAATATTATTGAAACCGTAACCCCGGAGGAATACATAAGGGACACTTTCCAGAACATTCCAGACTCCAAAAAGGAATAGGTATGTGGTGCGGTGAGTAAACGGACTCCAAAACAACTCCAATGGCAATTTTTATCAGTTTTGGAATATTTAAGAATTTTAGGAAGAAATAAGTAGTCCGAGAGGGACACGAGACCTCAACGAGGGCGGAGGGTGCGCCCACCCTTACTGGGCGTGCCCCCCTGTCTCGTGGACACCTCGTGTGCCTCCCAGACTCCATTTTCCTGCACGTTACGTATTTTGCTCGGTAAAAAATTCATTATATAAACTCCCGAAGGTTTTGACCACCGTATCACGCAAATATCCTCTGTTTTCGTTTCGAGCTGTTTCTGTTTCAGATCTAGAGCACCATGACGTCACCCTCCTCCAACAATGAAGACAAGGATGATTGGCTATTGAAGATAGAGCTGAAAAGAGAAGAACCGGAAGAGATCAACAAGGATGAAGGGATCAAGAAGGCCATGGAGGTTCAAGCTCCGGTGGTGAAAGAAGAAGACATCCCTCAACCTTTACCTAACCTCTTTACTCCAACAGAGATTGAAGCTTTCAAGATGATTGAGTTAGCTCGCATACAGAACAAGTATCTCACACAGGAGAATATTTTGTTGAAGGATCATATCGCCGGACTCAAGGGCATTATCCGCAAGCTGGAGGAGCTTTTACTCTCGATGTGCGATTATCCACCATCATCATCACCACCTCCATCACCTCCGAGGACATAATTACATGGTTATGGGCACTCCCCTTGGCAACCACCAAGCTTGGGGGAGGTGCCCCGGTATCGTATCACCATCACACTCCTATCTTTACCTTTTTATTTAGTTCGATCCTTTTAGTAGTATCTTGATCTAGTAGATTGAAGTTTTGGTATCAAGTAGTTTTGAGTTTTTGCTTTATTATCTCTTTTTGTAATCGAGTCCGTGAGCTATCTATAATAAAGATTAGTATTGAGTTAAGGGCTTTGCTATGTTGCTATGATCTTGAGAAAGTAGAAAGAACAAAAGATTTCATATTGATCTTATGGTTAGTGATGATTTCACACATAGAAAGTATGAGGCATAAAAGTTGTTGAGAGTTGAAACGTAGTTTTGGTCATCGTTGCAATTAATAGGAAGTAATAAGGAAATAGAGTTCACATACAAATATATTATCTTGGACATCTTTTATGATTGTGAAGCACTCTTTAAGTATGACATGCTAAAAGAGTTGACGTTGGACAAGGAAGACAACATAATGGTTTATGTTTTCTCACATCTCAGTTAAAGTATATTGTCATTGACCTTCCAAACATGTTGACCTTGCCTTTCCCCCTCATGCTAGCCAAATTCCTTGCACCAAGTAGAAATACTACTTGTGCTTCCAAAAATCCTTAAACCCAATTTTGCCATGAGAGTCCACCATACCTACCTATGGATTGAGTAAGATCCTTCAAGTAAGTTGTCATGTTGCAGGCAATAAAAATTGCTATCTAAATATGTATGACTTATTAGTGTAGAGAAAATAAGCTTTATACAATCTTGTTGTGGAAGCAATAAAAGCGACGAACTGCATAATAAAGATCCACATACAAGGGGCAATATAAAGTGACGTTCTTTTGCATTAAGATTTTGTGCATCCAACCCTAAACGCACATGACAACCTCTGCTTCCCTCTGCGAAGGGCCTATCTTTTACTTTATGTTTTTACTTTATGCTTGAGTCAAGGTGATCTTCACCTTTCCCTTTTTCATTTTATCCTTTGGCAAGCTCCTCGTGTTTGAAAGATCATGATATATATATATATCCAATTGGATGTAAGTTAGCATGGGCTATTATTGTTGACATCACCTAAAGGTGAATACGTTGGGAGGCAACACAATAAGCCCCTATCTTTCTCAGTGTCCGGCTGAAACTCCATAACCACAAGTATTGCGTGAGTGTTAGCAATTGTAGAAGACTACATGATAGTTGAGTATGTGGACTTGCTGAAAAGCTCTATTCTTGACTCTTTCTGATATTATGATAAATTGCAATTGCTTCAGTGACTGAGATTATAGTTTGTTAGCTTCCAATGAAGTTTCTGAACCATACTTGACATTGTGAATTGATTGTTACTTGAGCATAAGAAATCATATAATAAAATCTGTATATGTTGCTGTTATAAGAATGATCATGATGGCCTCATGTCCATATTTTATTTTTATCGACACCTCTATCTCTAAACATGTGGACATATTTTTCGATTTCGACTTCCGCTTGAGGACAGGCGAGGTCTAAGCTTTGGGGAGTTGATACGTCCATTTTGCATCATGCTTTTATATAAATATTTATTGCATTATGGGCTGTTATTACACATTATATCTGAATACTTATGGCTATTCTCTCTTATTTTACAAGGTTTACCTTGAAGAGGGGGAATGCCGGCAGCTGGAATTCTGGCTGGAAAAGGAGCAAACATTGGAAACCTATTCTGCACAGCTCCAAAAATCCTGAAACTCCATGAAACTTATTTTTGGAATTAATAAGAATTATTGAGCGGAAGAAACACCTCAGGGGGCCCACACCCTGACCAGGAGGGTGGGGGGCGCGCCCACCCCTACTGGGCGCGCCCCTGTGTCCTGGGCCCCCTGGTGGCCCTCCGGTGTCCATCTTCTGCTATATGAAGGCTTTTACCCTGGAAAAAATCGGGGGCAAGCTTACGGGACGAAACTCCGCGGCCACAAGGCGGAACCTTGGCGGAACCAATCTAGGGCTCCGACGGAGCTGTTTTGCCGGGGACACTTCCCTCCGGGAGGGGGAAATCATCACCATCATTGTCATCAACGATCCTCTCATCGGGAGGGGGTCAATCTCCATCAACATCTTCACCAACACCATCTCCTCTCAAAACCCTAGTTCATCTCTTGTATCCAATCTTGTATCAAAACCACAAATTGGTACCTGTGGGTTGCTAGTAGTGTTGATTACTCCTTGTAGTTGATGCTAATTGGTTTACTTGGTGGAAGATCATATGTTCAGATCCTTAATGCATATTATTACCCCTCTGATTATGAACATGAATATTCTTTGTGATTAGTTACGTTTTTTCCCGAGGACATGGGTGAAGTCTTGCTATTGGTAGTCATGTGAATTTGGTATTCGTTCGATATTTTGATGATATGTATGTTGTCCTTTCCTCTAGTGGTGTTATGTGAATGTCGACTACATGACACTTCATCTTTATTTGGGCCTAGAGGAAGGCATTGGGAAGTAATAAGTAGATGATGGGTTGCTAGAGTGACAGAAGCTTAAACCCTAGTTTATGCGTTGCTTCGTTAGGGGCTGATTTGGATCCATATGTTTAATGTTGTGGTTAGGTTTACCTTAATACTTCTTTTGTAGTTGCGGATGCTTGCAATAGAGGTTAATCATAAGTGGGATGCTTGTCCAAGTAAGGGCAATACCCAAGCACTGGTCCACCCACATATCAAATTATCAAAGTACCGAACGCGAATCATATGAGCGTGATGAAAACTAGCTTGACGATAATTCCCATGTGTCCTCAGGAGCTCTTTTCTCATTATAAGAAATTGTCCAGGCTTATCCTTTGCTACAAAAGGATTGGGACATCTTGCTGCACTTTATTTACTTTCATTGCTTGTTACTTGTTACAATTTATCTTATCACAAAACTATCTATTACCTACAATTTCAGTGCTTGCAGAGAAAACCTTACTCAAAACCGCTTATCATTTTCTTCTGCTCCTCGTTGGGTTCGACACTCTTACTTATCGAAAGGACTACGATAGATCCCCTACCCTTGTGGGTCATCAGCCCTCCGGGGCAGGTGGACCGACCCCGTGGACCCCCGGAACCCCTCCGGTGGTGCCGGTACAATACCGGTATACCCCCTAATATTTCCGATGATCGTATGATGACTTCCCATATATAAATATTCACCTCCAGACCATTCCGGAACTCCCCGTGACGTCTGGGATCTCATCCGGGACTCCGAACAACATTCAGTAATCACATACAAATCTTCCTTATAACCCTAGCGTCATCGAACCTTAAGTGTGTAGACCCTACGGGTTTGGGAATCATGTAGACATGACCGAGACAGCTCTCCGGCCAATAACCAACAGCGGGATATGGATCCCCATGTTGACTCCCACATGTTCCACGATGATCTCATTGGATGAACCACGATGTCGAGGATTCAAGCAATCCCGTTGTCGGATTTCGGGTTCCGGCAGACCCTTGAGGTTCGAACACTGGGGTGCGCGTGGAGATTCAACCCTCTACCGTCTCGCACCTCGCCGAATCATTGGGACCTAAACTACTAAACTGAACAGCACATGAGACACAAGATTTATAGTGGTTCAGGCCACCATTGTGGTGTAATACCCTACTCCAGTGTGTGGTGTGGTGGATTGCCTCTTGGGCTGATGATGAACAATAAAAGGAAGAACAGCCTCGCGAGGGTCTGTTCTTGGCTGGTGCAATGAACTGCTAGGAGGGGTTCAGTCGCTCTATCTACTGGTTTCTTGATGAGGATCCAGATGCTCGATGCCTCTAGCTGCTAGATCAGGTCCAGATGCCCCTACCCTGGGGGTGGCTAGTCCTATTTATAGGCAAAGGCCCTGGGCCTCTTCCCAAATATTGAGTGGGAAGGGTGCCAACAATTGGCCATTTTGAAGGGGAATAGCGGGTACACTTATCCTGACTAAAGTTGGTCCTCGCTTGTCAAAAGCTCTGGTGATGACGCCGGCATGGGCTCCACAATGACTTCCTTCTGGCCGTTGGGCTAGTCTTGGTCTTGTTGCACTGAAATGGATGCCTTTGCTTGATACTCTCGCCTACGCTTGCTCCCTTAGCACCAAAGAGGAAAGGAGGACACTGCGCGGGCTGGTGCCCGACTGGCGCCCTCGGTCGTCATGGCTTGCGTCACGGGCACCTCGCGAGGTACCCCGCCTTGAACTCTCCGCCTCCTCCTGAGCCAGCCTGACGAGGCCGTGCCTGAGGAAGCTCCTTGTCGTCCGCTCCGCGAGGCTTGGACCCTCGCGAGGGTCTTGAGCTTGCGTTGATGAAGATGGGTTGTGCTGGGCCTCCTTTGAGCCACGCCGCAGGCCGCAGGCAGGCAAGTCTGGGGACCCCCGTTCCCCGAACGCCGATAGTAGCCCCCGGGCCCACGGCGTGCCCGAACTTGGCCGAGCAGAGAGGCGAAAGGGCAAGTGCGAAGCGTCGCGGGCCCTAACAGCCTGCGGCCTTGGGCGCCGCGTGGCGGTTGATTGGACGCGTGCGCCTCTGCAACCGCGCGAGTTGATAAAAGAGCGACATCTCCCTTGCCTCCTTTACTTCCCCCAGTTGCTGCTCAGATCCCCTTTCTTGCGCCTCTCCTCCCTGCTTCCGAAATCTTCAGATCTACTCCGCCTGCGTGCCCTAGCCAGTCATGGCGCCTCGCCAAGCCCCGGCCGGAGCTTGGTACTCGCCTGCCTTGGACCCGCCAAATATGTCAGGGGCGAGCCTTGCCCTGGTGCGCCGGATGGCGGAGGCGCAGGGCATCGACGAAACGAAGGCTTTCAAGGCCGGCTCTTCCGTCCCTGAGGGTCGAGGGAGTAGCTTCTATCCGCTCTTCGTGAGCGCCATCATCGCCGGTCTGGTGCCTTCCTTTTCCGAGTTCTTCTTCTCTGTCCTTCGCCACTACAATATTCAAGCTCTGCACCTCCATCCCAACTCCGTCCTTCTTTTGGCAATCTTCGCCTACTATTGTGAGGCTCACGTAGGGGTGAAGCCCTCGGTGGCCTTGCTACGCCACTACTTCTCCCTCCGAACCTCCCGTGGTTCCGCCTCCGCGTGCGCGAGCTTCATCGCATACGGTGGTGCCATCGCCATTTCAAACCTTGGGAAGAGGATTGAGGGCTTCAGGAGCAAGTGGGTCTTGGTGGATGCTGGGCGCATCCATCCTCGGCTGATCCTGCCTACGGAGCACCCCGCGAGCTCCGACGACTGGTCCCGAGTGGAGCTTCTGGATCCCTGCGCGAAGCTGGTGTTGGAGAAGATGGACGCAGATCTGAGGTCGGCCAGTGTGGCGGCGCGAAGCTGACCGGTGCGTCGCTGCTGAGGGAGTTCCTGGAGCATCAACTGGCTCCGCTCCATCAGTACTCGCTTCCGATGTGGAGGCCTCACTCGAGCCCCGTGGTCCTGGCCGACGAGGATCTGGCGGCGGTCCTCCAGTCCTTGGTTGGGGGCGACGTGGCGAGGCTGGAGGGCGCTCCTATGCCCCTGTTCCTTCGCGAGGATTGGGAGCAGGTAGTGGGGTCCATGCCTGCCTTCAACGGGGACGGGCCCATGCCCGTGGAGGCTCCGGAGGACCTGGTGGACGTGTCCTCCGACGACTCCAGCGAAGAGAAGGAAGAAGGGGAGCAGGAAGAGGGGGTTGACTCGGAGGCGGAGTCAAGAGCTCCTCCCCTTCGGCGCAGGTCCCGTACTCTCCGCCTTCCCGAGAGCGACGACGACAAGGATGAGGGTGAGCAAGGCGGCGGGAGGCTGCCTCCGATCCCGAAGAAGGACCGGACTGGGCTGGTCCCCCGCGGGTCTGCCCCGGCCCCGGGGCGATCCGCAGGCGCGCCTCCCGCTCCCGAGCCCCTTGAAGCTGACCCTTGCAGCCGGCTCTCGGGCTTTAAGTTCGGCCGGAGGCTACTCGAGTCCACCAGCGACGACCTGTAAGTGCCTGCTTCCCGTCTTGATTATTGTTCTGTCGACGAGACCTGATGCCCATATCCTTCGACCAGGCTGGCGCCCGCGGCAAAGAGGCCGAAGGGAGCTCCTGAAGTCCCATCCGTGGCAGTGCCTCTGCCCGAGAAAGGAGGTGATCGTGACGCGCAGGCCTCTCCTGCCCGGGCGTCCTCGCGAGGCCAGGCTGAGCCCGCTGGGGCAAGCTCAGCCCCCTTGACCCAGGCGACTCCCGAGGTGCCCTTGCTTGACGCTGCCTCCACTGTCGTCGTGGCGCCGCTGGTTCCGCCTCAAGGCGCAGTGGTCACACAACCGTCTTCTCCTCCTTCTCCACCGGCTGCTGCTTCTCCGAATACTGTTCTGGATCGCGCCATTGCCGGACTGGACCGTCTGCGGCAGGATCTTCTGGGCGCCGACCCTCGTCTGGTGGCCGGGCACTTGGAGCTGGCTTCGGGTTGGATTCGCTCCGATGCTTCGATACGGGCGGCGCTGGTCCAAGCCTCGACGGCCTGCGATGAGGAGAAACGGGCCGTCCATGAAGCGAAGGTTGCCCGCGATGCTGCCTTGGGGGAGGCAGCTAGCGTCCAAGGTCACTATGAGACGCTGGAGAGCGAGCTGAAGGGCCTGCAAAACCAGCTTGCCGAGGAGGCCCGCCTTCGCCAAGAGCAGGAGGAAAGCATGAAGGTTCGCGAGGCGGCCGTCAAGGACCTAGAGGCCAAGCTCAAGAGGCGCCATGGCCACCTGGGCGTGATGGAGCAAGAGCTGGAGGCGAGGAAGGTTGAGCTGGACGGCAAGGCCCGGGTTCTCGCCGAGGATCGCGTGGCCTTCACGGATATGGAAGAGAAGGCTCGCACTTCGCTGAAGATGCTTCATGACAGCGGCCTTGAGAGCCCGCTGGCCGGCGAGAAGGATGGCCCCACCAAGCTGCTTCCCTTCCTGGTTCGCGCCCTTAATGACATCACCCTTGGCCTTGACCCTACGGCTGAGACCGAGGCACACGTCTTGTCTTCTGCAGCGCTGACGCGTGTCTTCACCCACATCTATCTTCGCGACCCCAACATCGACCTCGACAGCCTGCTGGAGCCAGTGAGCAGCGAGCGTGCCGCTGCCGCTGCTGAGGCCATGAAGGGTCATGCGGAGGCTCTGCTGGGGAAGTTCTGGGCCTTCAGTACCAGGCCGAAGCGGAGCGCTGCTAGCCCTGCTGCTCCACAAGGCGAACCTACCCCACGCGGCTCCCCCGCCGGCAAGTGACTCCGCCGTGGCTCCCATCCTGTTTTTAATTCCTGCGCATGTACCATGCGTCGGGGAGGCGTTAAAACTTATGTTTGATGCTGTGATAACAGCATGGACTGTAATATTTGCTTTCAAATTTCCTGAAATTTGCATTATTCCTTCCTACTTGCTTATGTTCTACGCCGGGCAGAGCCCGGCCCCGCGCATACCTCAGCCGTCGTTGGCCCCGACCGGAAACCAGGACGGGACCAAGGAGTGAGGGGCTACGTGACAAGTTAGGCTCCTGAGTCGCGATGCTCAGGAGTCCCCCTTGGCGCTCGAACAACAAGTAGGGAGGTGAGGTGTGGGTGGATCTGCCGTTCTACGTCTGTAGGGTCCGGCCCCGCGCATACCTCAACCGCTGTTAGCCTTTCAGAACTAAGGAGTGAGGGGCTACGTGACCAGTTAGGCTCCTGAGACGCGATGCTCAGGAGTCCCCCTTGATGCTCAAACAGCCTTCGTACCTTGGCTCCGCTCGGGGAGGGACGTGCGACGAACCAGGCCCGGGGGGGCCTGGCCATGTGGGGTGCATCTGGGCGAGACCCAGGCGCGGCCCCCGTGCCCAGCCCCTTCGCGCGGCACTCCCGAGGGGAGGCGTTGCGACAAGGCCAGACACTAAGCTCCGGGCTCCCTGAGGTTGATGCGGCCCAGAGGCCACCCTCAGTTGTTTATCACCAGCGCGGAGCATAGCACTTCCGTATGCGTGCGGGCATAGCCGCTCGTCAGCAGTGTCGTCAGCCAGCGCGGAGCATGGTGCTTCCACTGGTACGTGGGAGGGGGCTCCCCTCCGGGAGGAGCCCTCGGGGCGTATACAGCCCCACCCTGACACGTGGCCGGCACGGTAGGGCTTGACGAGGTGTATCTGGGCACCCGTGAGCCAGCGCGGGACTAACGGGGCCCTACCTCAAGGCGGGTTGCGCCTGGCTCTGGACCTTATCTTGGAGTGTGTTCCTGCAAATTTGGCCAGATGCCGGTGCTCTAAGTCTTCGGGTCCCGGCTCTTGGGCTAGTCTCAGCCGTCGCTGGCACGCCAGGTCGCGATGCCATGGACAAGACCAGAGGGTGAGGACCAGAGAGCCGGTAGGAGCCCTGAGTCGCGATGCTCAGGCACCCCCCCTTTAACGCGCAAGCGGGGTTAGATGACGAAACTCTACGTCCTCGGGTCCCGGCTCTCGGGCTGGTCTCAGCCGTCGCTGGCATGCCAGGTCGCGATGCCATGGACAAGACCAGAGGGTGAGGGCCGGAGAGCCGGTAGGAGCCCTGAGTCGTGATGCTCAGGCACCCCCCCTTTAACGTGCAAGCTGGGTTAGATGACGGAACTCTACGTCCTCGGGTCCCGGCTCTCGGGCTGGTCTCAGCCGTCGCTGGCATGTCAGGTCGCGATGCCATGGACAAGACCAGAGGGTGAGGGCCAGAGAGCCGGTAGGAGCCCTGAGTCGCGATGCTCAGGCACCCCCCCTTTAACGTGCAAGATTCCGACACCCAGGAGAAAAAGGCACCAAATAACAAGCATGGTGGATCGAAAGCATAGTCCTAAGATAAACACAAGAAGGATACATGCCGCTGGGATAGGCCCGAGCGGCTTGGGGATGATGCAGCCCAAGGGGCGCCCCTAATAAGATAAGCTAAGGACATGAAATAAAAGGGATACATGCCGCAGGGACGGACCCACACGGCCTGGGAATAATGCGGCCCTAAAGGCGCTCCCAGCCAGAAATGCAACTTAAAAGATGTCACCTGATGATGTTGGGGGCGAAGGGGTGTTGGTGTAGCAGACTCGGTGGGCTGCGGGAGCCGATCCTCACGAGCCCCCAGGCCCAGGGGCCTCGGGAGGCTCCGGAGGCGCCGGCGGCTCCTCGCGGGCCATCTTCATCTCCGCCAGGGCTGTGGCACGCCTGACCTCTTGAGCCTCCAAGGTGGCCCTCATGAGACGCTGGTGTGCAGCAGCCGCGTTCGGCAGGCCGTAAGGCATGCACACGTAGCTGTGGGGCGGACCCTCGCAACGTCCCATTCGCGAGGGCCAGAGGCGCTCTTGAGACGCGGCTCAGTTGAGCCCTGGTATGTCGATGCAGACGCGCAGCCCACCATCCTCGCCTGGATGGGGGGCCACAGCGGGTAGGCGGCGGCTGCCTCTCATGACCCTTGACTCCTGTAACTCCTGAATGGCCTTGCTGACGAACTCCTGAGGGTTTGGCCCTCCTTGCCTTGCTCCTTCTTGAGGGAAATGTGCTTCGAAGCACGCCTCCACGTGGTGCCCAAGCGCCTCCCTCGTGACCTTGGCGAGGTCGGCGGCTCTCCAGGGGAGAGCCCCCGAGCCCTGCCTGAGGAGGGCGCCGGGCGTGCCTCCCTATGCGATGGAAGGAGGCTCCTCCTGGCCAGGCGCGGGCCCTGAGGGGCCTGCCTCCTGAGGGGCCGGACCGGCCAATGTCTTCTTCTTCTTGGGTGCGGCCTCGGGATGCCTCCTGCTGCTGCGGTCTGGGTCTTCCAGTGATGCGGCCTGAAAGGCTCGCTCCAGGGAGCACACTGCGTCTCTCTCTTCGCAGGGGACCGTGATGACCCGGCCGCTTCCTGGCATCTTGAGGACGTTGTAGCCGTGGTCGATTACGGCCATGAACTTGGCCAGCGCCGGGTACCCGAGGATGGTGTTGTACGGCAGGCGAATGTGGGCGACGTCGAAGTCGATGAGCTCGGTGCGGTAGTTGTCGCGAGCCCCGAAGGTGACAGGAAGGCGGACCTGCCCTATCGGGACCGTGGAGCCATCGGTGACTCCGGAGAAGGCTTGGTTGGCTGAAGCTGACTGTAAGGCACTTGAAGATTGTTGAATGTTTCCATAGACAGGACGTTGAGCCCTGCCCCGCCGTCGATGAGGGTCCTGGTGACTAGCACGTTGCTGATGATTGGGGAACAAAGCATCGGGAGGACTCCGACTGTGGCCGCGCACTTGAGCTGATCCGCTGAGCTGAACGTGATGGCGCATGCCGACCACCTGAGAGGGCGCGTGGCCTCGAGCTTGGGGAGGACTGCGTTTACTTCGCGGGCGAAGTGTTTGAAGATGCGTTGAGAGGCTGGGGCTTGAGCTCCGCCCAGGATGCAGGCGATTGCACGTGGTTCCTGGAAGCCCCCAGCCCCTCGTCCTGATGACGGTCTTAATTTCTCCTTGGCTGTGGCAGCAGTGGAGGGAGGCCTGCGTTCCCTTGCGGGAGATCCTCGCGAGGCTGGTCCCTCCAGCCTCCCTCGCGAGGCGGGTCCTGCCAGCGGTCCTCGCGAGCTTGGTCGCGCCACACTTGGCGCGGGCCGCGGTCTTCCCAGCGTCCTGCATTCCTTCCTCCTCCTCGGCCATAGCCCCGGTCACTGCGCTTGGGGCGTTTGCCGACCCTTCCCTCACGCATGGCCCGAAGCTCTTGGCATTCATTTGTGTTGTGGGTGTGGAGGTCGTGGTACACGCAGTACCGACTGCCCTTGGAGGATTTGGGCTGATCTCTGCCCCGCTTGGTGTCTGGCTCGGCCGCGAGCACGGCAGCCCCCTTGCGCTTCACGTCCTTGGCCTTGGGCTTCTTCTCTTCGGGGCCTGCGGCAGGCAGCTCGAGGAGGGAGAGGCGCCCCTCCTCAGCCCTGACGCACTTGGTCGCCAAGTTGAACAGCTCCAAGGAGGTGCACAGGTCTTCATGCATCGCCAGCTCCTCCTTCATCTTGACGTCGCGCACACCATCGTAGAAGGCAGAGATGATGGCCTCCTCCGTTACCCTGGGGATCTTGAGGCGCGCGTTGTTGAAGCGCTGGATGTACTTCTGCAGGGTTTCCCCTGGCTACTACTTGATATGGCGCATGTCGCTCACGGCGGGTGGCCGGTCGCGAGTACCTTGGAAGTTGGCGATGAAGCGGGTGCGCATCTCGTCCTAGGAAGAGATCGTGCCTGGGGCCAGATTCAGGAGCCAGGTGCGGCTCCGTCCTTGAGCGCCATGGGAAACCAATTCACCATGACCTTTTCATCTCTGTTGGCAGCATCGATGCCCAGCTCGTAGAGTTGGAGAAACTCCGCAGGGTCAGCCGTGCCGTCGTAGCGAGGAGGCAGGTCTGGCTTGAACTTGCCGGGCCATGCGACACTGCGCAGCTTGGAGGTGAAGGCGCGGCAGCACGCCGTGGCCACGGGGGGCCTTGGGCGACGGAGAGCTTGGTCCTGTGGGTCCCCATGCGCCGCGGCTGGGGGCAGCGCAGGGTCTTGACGTGCTGGAGCAAGGAGCGCTCGGGCAGCTTCTCGTGGGTGAGGGACTTCTTAGCAGCTCTGCTCTTGCCGCGCTGGCGCCTGGTGGAGCGGGTTCCGCCCAGGGGCCGCGCGCCTTGGGGCCAGGGCGCCTTCTTGAGGAGGAGGCGGCTGAGGCGCCCCAGGAGCTTCATCGCCCGCGCAGGGCAGGGTGCGGTGCAGCGAGAAGGATGGTGCGGGGGCGCCTCCGGTGGCGCGGACGAGCTCAGCGACTCGGTCGAGCCATTCTTCGTAGACGTTGTCGATGGGGCGGTAGCGCAGGAGCTCGTTTGCCGCGATGAGCGTAGCTCGGGCCTCCATGGCCGCGCGGGGCGCGCGCGACGAAGAACCGGCGAGGATGAGCGAGGGCGTGGCAGTGCGGCCGTCCCGCCTCATGGACGGGTGCTGGGACGATGCTTGTTGCTCGTTCCCCGCCGGGCCGGTGGCGGCGTTGACGGCAGGTTACGGGGAATGACGAGGGCGCCCGCCGACGGGAGCCATCTGTGCGACATGGGAGGCGGGGGCGGCTCGGCGCTCGGCGCAAGCCCGACGAGCGTCAGACAGGGTTGCGGTGGTCGGGGGAGAACGAGACAACGGAAGGCAGATTCCGGCGCACCCCTACCTGGCGCGCAAATGTCGGATTTTGGGTTCCTGCAGACCCTTGAGGTTTGAACATTGGGGTGCACGCAGAGATTCAACCCTCTACCGTCTCGCACCTCGCCGAATCGCTGGGACCTAAACTACTAAACTGAACAACACAAGGGACACAAGATTTATACTAGTTCAGGCCACCATTGTGGTGTAATACCCTACTCCAGTGTGTGGTGTGGTGGATTGCCTCTTGGGCTGATGATGAACAATACAAGGAAGAACAGCCTCGCGAGGGTCTGTTCTTGGCTGGTGCGATGAACTGCTAGGAGGGGTTCAGTCGCTCTATCTACTGGTTTCTTGATGAGGATCCAAATGCTCGATGCCTCTAGCTGCTAGATCAGGTCCAGATGCCCCTACCCTGGGGGTGGCTAGTCCTATTTATAGGCAAAGGCCCTGGGCCTCTTCCCAAATATTGAGCGAGAAGGGCGCCAACAATTGGCCATTTTGAAGGGGAACAACGAGTACACTTATCCTGACTAAAGTTGGCCTGTCAAAAGCTCTGGTGATGACGCCGGCTTGGGCTCAACAATGACTTCCTTCTGGCCGTTGGGCTGGTCTTGGTCTTGTTGCATCGAAATGGATGCCTTTGCTTGATACTCTCGCCTGCGCTTGCTCCCTTAGCACCAAGGAGGAAAGGAGGACACTGCGCGGGCTGGCGCCCGACTGGCGCCCTCGGTCGTCATGGCTTGCGTCACGGGCACCTCGCGAGGTACCCCGCCTTGAACTCTCCGCCTCCTCCTGAGCCAGCCTGACGAGGCCGTGCCTGAGGAAGCTCCTTGTCGTCCGCCCCGCGAGGCTTGGCCCCTCGCGAGGGTCTTGAGCTTGCGTTGATGAAGATGGGCTGTGCTGGGCCTCCTTTGAGACACGCCGCAGGCCGCAGGCAGGCAAGTCTGGGGACCCGCGTTCCCAGAACGCCGACACCCGTATACAATTCCCTTTGTCAATCGGTATGTTACTTGCCCGAGATTCGATCGTTGGCATCCCAATACCTCGTTAATCTTGTTACCGGCAAGTCACTTTACTCGTTCCGTAATGCATGATCCTGTGACCAACTACTTAGTCACATTGAGCTCATTATGATGATGCATTACCGAGTGGGCCCAGAGATACCTCTCCTTCATATGGAGTGACGAATCCCAGTCTCAATTTGTGCCAACCCAACAGACACTTTCGGAGATACCTGTAGTGCACCTTTATAGCCACCCAGTTACGTTGTGACGTTTGGTACACCCAAAGCATTCCTACGGTATCTGGGAGTTGCACGATCTCATGGTCTAAGGAAATGATACTTGACATTAGAAAAGCTCTAGCAAACGAACTACACGATCTTGTGCTATGCTTAGGATTGGGTCTTGTCCATCACATCATTCTCCTAATGATGTGATCCCGTTATCAATGACATCCACTGTCCATAGTCAGGAAACCATGACCATCTGTTGATCAACGAGCTAGTGAACTAGAGGCTCACTAGGGACATGGTGTGGTCTATGTATTCACAAATGTATTACGGTTTCCGATCAATACAATTATAGCATGAACAATAGACAATTATCATGAACAAGGAAATATAATAATAACCATTTTATTATTGTCTCTATGGCATATTTCCAACAGTCTCCCACTTGCACTAGAGTCAATAATCTAGTTACATTGTGATGAATCAAACACCCATAGAGTTCTGGTGTTGACCATGTTTTGCTCGCGGAAGAGGTTTAGTCAACGGATCTGCGACATTCAAATCCGTATGCACTTTACAAATATCTATGTCTCCATCTTGAACATTTTCACGAATGGAGTTGAAGCGACGCTTGATGTGTCTGGTCTTCTTGTGAAACCTGGGCTCCTTGGCAAGGGCAATAGCTCCAGTGTTGTCACAGAAGAGAGTCATCGGGCCCGACGCATTGGGAATAACTCCTAGGTCGGTAATGAACTCCTTCATCCAGATTGCTTCATGTGCTGCCTCCGAGGCTGCCATGTACTCTGCTTCACATGTAGATCCTGCCATGGCGCTTTGCTTGCAACTGCACCAGTTTATTGCCCCACCATTCAAAATATACACGTATCCGGTTTGTGACTTGGAGTCTTCCAGATCTGTGTGGAAGCTAGCATCGACATAACCCTTTACGACGAGCTCTTCGTCACCTCCATAAACAAGAAACATATCCTTAGTCCTTTTCAGGTACTTTAGGATATTCTTGACCGCTGTCCAGTGTTCCATGCCGGGATTACTTTGGTACCTTCCTACCAAACTTACGGCAAGGTTAACATCAGGTCTGGTACACAACATGGCATACATAATAGACCCTATGGCTGAGGCATAGGGGATGATGCTCATCTTTTCTCTATCTTCTGCCGTGGTCGGGCTTTGAGCCGAGCTCAATTTCACACCTTGCAATACAGGCAAGAACCCTTTCTTGGACTGATCCATATTGAACTTCTTCAATATCTTATCAAGGTATGTGCTTTGTGAAAGACCTATGAGGCGTCTCGATCTATCTCTATAGATCTTGATGCCTAATATGTAAGCAGCTTCTCCAAGGTCCTTCATTGAAAAACACTTATTCAAGTAGGCATTTATGCTTTCCAAGAGTTCTATATCATTTCCCATCAACAGTATGTCATCCACATATAATATGAGAAATGCTACAGAGCTCCCACTCACTTTCTTGTAAACGCAGGCTTCACCATAAGTCTGCATAAACCCAAACGCTTTGATCATATCATCAAAGCTAATGTTCCAACTCCGAGATGCTTGCAGCAGCCCGTAGATGGAGCGCTGGAGCTTGCATACCTTGTTAGCATTCTTAGGATCGACAAAACCTTCCGGCTGCATCATATACAATTCTTCCTTAAGAAAGCCATTAAGGAATGCCGTTTTGACGTCCATTTGCCATATCTCATAATCGTAGAATGAGGCAATTGCTAACATGATTCAGACGGACTTCAACTTCGCTACGGGTGAGAAGATCTCATCGTAGTCAACCCCTTGAACTTGTCGATAACCCTTAGCAACAAGCCGAGCCTTGTATATGGTAACATTACCATCCGCGTCCGTCTTCTTCTTAAAGATCCATTTATTTTCTATCGCTCGCCAATCATCGGGCAAGTCTGTCAAAGTCCATACTTTGTTTTCATACATGGATCCTATCTCGGATTGCATGGCTTCAAGCCATTTGTTGGAATCTGGGCCCAACATCGCTTCTTCATAGTTCGGAGGTTCACCATTGTCTAACAACATGATTTCCAGGACAGGGTTGCCATACCATTCTGGTGTGGAACGTGTCCTCGTGGACCTATGAAATTCAGTAGCAACTTGATCCGAAGTACCTTGATCATCATCATTAACTTCCTCTCTTGTCGGTGCAGGCACCACAGAAACATTTTCCTGAGCTGCGCTACTTTCCGCTTCAAGAGGAAGTACTTCATCGAGTTCTACTTTCCTCCCACTTACTTCTTTAGAGAGAAACTCTTTCTCCAGAAAGGACCCGTTCTTGGCAACAAAGATCTTGCCTTCGGATCTGAGGTAGAAGGTATACCCAATGGTTTCCTTAGGGTATCCTATGAAGATGCATTTTTCCGACTTGGGTTCGAGCTTTTCAGGCTGAAGTTTCTTCACATAAGCATCACATCCCCAAACTTTTAGAAATGACAGCTTAGGTTTCTTCCCAAACCATAATTCATACGGTGTCGTCTCAACGGATTTCGACGAAGCCCTATTTAAAGTGAATGCGGCAGTCTCTAAAGCATAACCCTGAAATGAGAGCGGTAGATCGGTAAGAGACATCATAGATCGCACCATATCCAATAGAGTGCGATTACGACGTTCGGACACACCATTATGCTGAGGTGTTCTAGGCGGCGTGAGTTGTGAAACGATTCCACATTTCCTTAAGTGTGTGCCAAATTCATGACTCAAATATTCCCCTCCACGATCTGATCATAAGAACTTTATTTTTCTGTCACGTTGATTCTCTACCTCATTCTAAAATTCCTTGAACTTTTCAAAGGTCTTAGACTTGTGTTTCATTAAGTAGACATACCCATATCTACTTAAGTCATTAGTGAGGGTGAGAACATAAAGATAGCCACCGCGAGCCTCAACGCTCATTGGACCGCACACATCAGTATGTATGATTTCCAATAAGTTGGTTGCTCGCTCCGTTGTTCCAGAGAACGGAGTCTTGGTCATTTTGCCCATGAGGCATGGTTCGCACATGTCAAATGATTCATAATCAAGAGACTCCAAAAGTCCATCTGCATGGAGCTTCTTCATGCGTTTGACACCAATGTGACCAAGGCGGCAGTGCCACAAGTATGTGGGACTATCATTATCAACCTTACATCTTTTGGTATTCACACTATGAATATGTGTAACATCACGTTCGAGATTCATTAAGAATAAACCATTGACCAGCGGGGCATGACCATAAAACATATCTCTCATATAAATAGAACAACCATTATTCTCGGATTTAAATGAGTAGCCATCTCGTATTAAATGAGATCCAGATACAATGTTCATGCTCAAAGCTGGCACTAAATAACAATTATTGAGGTTTAAAACTAATCCTGTAGGTAAATGTAGAGGTAGCGTGCCGACGGCGATCACATCGACCTTGGAACCATTCCCGACGCGCATCGTCACCTCGTCCTTCGCTAGTCTCCGCTTATTCCGCAGCTCCTATTTTGAGTTACACATATGAGCAACCGCACCAGTATCAAATACCCACGAGCTACTACGAGTACTGGTAAGGTACACATTAATAACATGTATATCACATATACCTTTGGTGTTGCCGGCCTTCTTGTCCGCTAAGTACTTGGGGCAGTTCCGCTTCTGGTGACCATTTCCCTTGCAATAAAAACACTAAGTCTCAGGCTTGGGTCCATTCTTTGGCTTCTTCCCGGTAGCTTGCTTACCAGGCGCGACAACTCCCTTGTCGTCTTTCTTGAAGCCCTTTTTACCCTTGCCTTTCTTGAACTTAGTGATTTTATTCACCATCAACACTTGATGTTCCTTTTTGATTTCCACCTCCGCTGATTTCAGCATCGAATATACCTCAGGAATGGTTTTCTCCATCCCCTGCATATTGAAGTTCATCAAAAAGCTCTTGTAGCTCGGTGGAAGCGACTGAAGGATTCTGTCAACGACCGTGTCATCCGGGAGATTAACTCCCACCTGAGACAAGCAGTTGTACAACCCAGACATTTTGAGTATGTGTTCGCTGACGGAACTATTCTCCTGCATCTTAGAACTATAGGACTTGTCGGAGATTTCATATCTCTCGACCCGGGCATGAGCTTGGAAAACCATTTTCAGCTCTTGGAACATCTCATATGCTCCGTGCTGCTTGAAATGCTTTTGGAGCCCCGGTTCTAAGCTGTAAAGCATGCCGCACTGAACCAGGGAGTAATCATCAACACGCGACTGCCAAGCGTTCATAACGTCTTGGTTTGTTGGGACAGGTGCTTCACCTAGCGGTGCTTCAAGGACATATTCTTTCTTGGTAGCTATGAGGATGATCCTCAAGTTTCGGGCTCAGTCCGTATAGTTGGTACCATTGTCTTTCAGCTTGGTTTTCTCTAGGAATGCGTTGAAGTTGAGGACAATATTAGCGTGGGCCATTTGATCTACAAGACATATTGTAAAGATTTTAGACTAAGTTCATCTAATCAAATTATTTAATGAACTCCCACTCAGATAGACATCCCTCTAGTCATCTAAGTGATACATGATCCAAGTCAACTAGGCCGTGTCCAATCATCACGTGAGACGGACTAGTCATCATCGGTGAACATCTTCATGTTGATCGTATCTTCTATACGACTCATGTTCGACCTTTCGGTCTCTTGTATTCCGAGGCCATGTCTGTACATGCTAGGCTCATCAAGTCAACCTAAGTGTTTTGCTTGTGTAAATCTGGCTTACACCTGTTGTATTCGAACGTTAGAATCTATCACACCCGATCATCACGTGGTGCTTCGAAACAACGAACCTTCGCAATGGTGCACAGTCAGGGGGAACACTTTCTTGAATTTTTTATGAGGGATCATCTTATTTATGCTACCGTCGTTCTAAGCAAATAAGATGTAAAACATGATAAACATCACATGCAATCAAACAGTGACATGATATGGCCAATATCATTTTGCTCCTTTTGATCTCCATCTTCGGGGCGCCATGATCATCATTGTCACCGGCATGACACCATGATCTCCATCATCATGATCTCCATCATCGTGTCTTCATGAAGTTGTCTCGCCAAGTATTACTTCTACTACTATGGATAACAGTTTAGCAATAATGTAAAGTAATTACATGGCGTTATTCATTGACACGCAGGTCATACAATAAATTAAGACAACTCCTATGGCTCCTGCCGGTTGTCATACTCATCGACATGCAAGTCGTGATTCCTATTACAAGAACATGATCAATCTCATACATCACATATATATCATTCATCACATCCTTTTGGCCATATCACATCACACGGCATATGCTGCAAAAACAAGTTAGACGTCCTCTAACTGTTGTTGCAAGTTTTACGTGGCTGCTATAGCTTTCTATTAAGAACGTTCTTACCTACGCCAAAACCACAATGTGATATGCCAATTGCTATTGACCCTTCATAAGGACCCTTTTCATCAAATCCGATCCGAATAAAGTGGGAGAGACAGACACCCGCTAGCCACCTTATGCAACTAGTGCATGTCAGTCGGTGGAACCTGTCTCACGTAAGCGTACATGTAAGGTCGGTCCGGGCCGCTTCATCCCATGATACCGCCGAAACAAGATAAGACTAGTAGTGGCAAGTAAATTGACAAAATCGACGCCCACAACAAACTTGTGTTCTACTCGTGCATAGAAACTACGCATAGACCTAGCTCATGATGCCACTGTTGGGGATCGTTGCAGAAATTAAAAAAATTCTACGCATCACCAAGATCAATCTTTGGAGTAACTAGCAACGAGAGAGAGGGGAGTGCATCTTCATACCCTTGAAGATCACGAGTCGGAAGCGTTGCAAGAACGCGATTGAAGGTGTCATACACGTAGCGATTCAGATCGCGGCCGAATCCGATCTAAGCACCGAACAACGGTGCCTCCGCGTTCAACACACGTGCAGCCCGGTGACGTATCCCGCGCCTTGATCCATCAAGGAGGAGGGAGAGGTTGAGGAAGAGGGCTCCAGCAGCAGCACGACGGCGTGGTCGTGATGGAGTGGCAGTTCTCCGGCAGGGCTTCGCCAAGCTCTTGAGGAGGTGGAGAGGTGTTGGGGAGGGGAGGGGCTGCGCCTTGGATGTGGTGCTGCACCCCTCCCTCCACCCCTCTATTTATAGGGAGAAGGGGAAAGGGGGCCGGCCCCTCTAGATGGGATCTAGAGGGGGCGGCGGCCAAGGGGGGAGGGGGCTTGCCCCCCAAGCCAAGGGGGGCGCCCCCTTTAGTGTTCCCCCCAACCCTAGGCGCATGGGCCCTAGGGGGGATGGCACCCAGCCCACTTGGGGCTGGTTCCCTTCCACCTACAGCCCATAAGGCCCTCCGGGGAAGGTGGACCCACCCGATGGACCCCCGGAACCCCTCCGTGGTCCCGGTACAATACCGGTATACCCCCGAATATTTCCGGTGACCGTATGATGACTTCCCATATATAAATCTTCACCTCGGTACCATTCTGGAACTCCTCGTGACTTCCAAGATCTCATCCGGGACTCCAAACAACATTCGGTTATCACATACAAATCTTCCTTATAACCCTAGCGTCATCAAACCTTAAGTGTGTAGACCCTACGGGTTCGGGAATCATGTAGACATGACTGAGACAGCTCTCCGGCCAATAACCAACAGCGGGATCTGGATAACCATGTTGACTCCCACATGTTCCATGATGATCTCATCGGATGAACCATGATGTCGAGGATTCAAGCAATCCCGTATACAATTCCCTTTGTCAATCGGTATGTTACTTGCCCGAGATTCGATCGTCGGTATCCCAATACCTCGTTCAATCTCGTTACCGGCAAGTCACTTTACTCGTTCCGTAATGCATGATCCCGTGACCAACTACTTAGTCACATTGAGCTCATTATGATGATGCATTACCGAGTTGGCCTAGAGATACCTCTCCATCATATGGAGTGACAAATCCCAGTCTCGATTCGTGCCAACCCAACAGACACTTTCGGAGATACCTGTAGTGCACCTTTATAGCCACCCAGTTACGTTGTGACGTTTGGTACACCCAAAGCATTCCTACGGTATCCGGGAGTTGCACGATCTCATGGTCTAAGGAAATGATAATTGACATTAGAAAAGCTCTAGCAAACGAACTACACGATCTTGTGCTATGCTTAGGATTGGGTCCTGTCCATCACATCATTCTCCTAATGATGTGATCCTGTTATCAATGACATCCAGTGTCCATAGTCAGGAAACCATGACCATCTATTGATCAACGAGCTAGTCAACTAGAGGCTCACTAGGGACATGGTGTGGTCTATGTATTCACACATGTATTACGGTTTCCGATCATTACAATTATAGCATGAACAATAGACAATTATCATGAACAAGGAAATATAATAATAACCATTTTGTTATTGCCTCTAGGGCATATTTCCAACACTTCTTTCTCCTTTGCTTCTCCATCGCATCCAGCTCCTCCGCTCTCGACGCCACCGCCCGCCACCATTGTGAAGGACAAGACGGCGGCGCTGGAATGCGCGAAGAAGGCGACGGAGACGGCGAAAGGCAAGAAGACGAATCGGGGGTCATCAGCACGGTCGGTGCTATCGCCGGGTTGGATCCAGGGTGATTAGATCCGATCTTCGCTCCAGGCGGAAGATTTGGAGGAGCTGGCCGAGTCTGGACTGATCGCCAACGGGGCCGCAAGGCTGCCGGAGGGGGAGACGGAACCTCAGCCGCGACCGGGTGAGTGTGTTGTGCTCGCCACCCACGTCGATCGCAGTTTCTCCCTTCCACCACACCCTTTTTTCCGGAGTTTCTTGAACTTTTTAGGAGCCCAACTCCATCACTTCTCTCCCAACACCATCGCGTACCTTGCTGCATTTGTGTCCATGTGCGAAAACTTCCTGGGTTGTCGACCGCACTGGGGTCTTTTCAAACACATCTTCACAATCCGCTCTCGGTCGGTTAAGAAAGCGAATACGAGTGACGAGAGAACACACATTATCCAAATGTGTGGGGGTCTGGGTATCTAGAAGAGGAAAAGGATTTCTTTCCCTTCCATGACACTTCCTGAGTCGGTCAGGGGCTAGCAGTCGACCTGGTTCTACTGCCAGGACATTGCGACTCCAGGTCGGTCGACTGGACTTCCCCTTTTTTCTTTAGATCGCGCCCAGCAACCATCTTCACTGAAAGTGACCGCCACGAAGAGGGTGGAAACAAACATGTTGGTCGAGAGAGTGGCCCAGTTGATCAATCAGGGTGTCACCGGCATGGACTTGTTGGAGGTGTTTCTCCGTCGACGCATCCAGCTGCTCCAAGCTCGTGATCACTCGATGTGGATGTACTCCAAAGCCAACGACACCGCTCAGGTTCATCCAGAGGAGGTTTTGGCTAAGACAGTGGCCCTGTGGCTGAAGGGTATTACAGGAAACAAGGACAACCCCAGGGGAGCCAGGAGAGTCAACCCATTCAGCGACAACAACCAGCCAGATAAGGTTTGGTCTGTGCTATCGACTATACTTCAATACATTTTGCGACTGTCTTCGAATCCGACTGATATTTACTTGACTTCTTGTCTTGTAGGTTTACACTGAGATGTACTTGATGCCCAATGGTGAGCAAGCTCTGGAGCAAGACTAGGAGGGAGAGGACAGCGCGGAGGAAAGCGGTGATTGGCAATCTCCAGAAGACGAGGACGAGGAGGAAAGTGATGAGTCGGACAACGACGAGATAGTCGACTCACCACCTCGTACAAAACATCGATCCAAGCTACTCCATGATCCAGCGGGCGGGCGTGGCAAGACCGTGGCTCCAAGTACTCAAGCACAGAAGCGCACTCGGACTTTGACTCCAGAGCCAATGGAGAAGGTCGCCAAGAAGCCCAAGGTCGTCCCCTCAAAGGCTCGGAAGACATTTCCCAAGATCAAGATGGATGTTCATGTTGCCTCTGGGTGAGTGTTCTTTCTTTCCGCGTTTTCTTCCACCGACTGATACTTATGTTCTGACCGAATGGATTGTAAACTTTTCCAGTCCAGCCTCCGCCGCGACTGACATGGACGTTGACAAGGCCCCAGGCAACAAGGAAACTGATGACGCGGCCACCTCCAAATCTAGTATGTTCCGTTCGACTTGAATCTATTCTGCCGATTGAATTGTTGGCCGATTGAATTTCTGAGGTTACTTTTTGCTGCAGCTCCACAGGACGTCATTGATCTTCCGGATGATGAAGAAGAAGTGCCTCTGAGAGAGAGGAGGAGGAGAGGCAGGGCGTCAAGCGAGAAAGCATGCAGGTCCTTCAGTCGGCACCGGTGCTTGAGACAGTGGTCCAGCGATCCGGAGATCTGGCTCGGACAAATGTTACCTTTGCCAATCCGATGTCGACTTACCGTCCATCAGGGTCGACTGCTCAGACCTCTGCCGCTCCAGTACAACTCCATGCATCTGACCCTCTGGCTGCTCCGACTGCATTGCCCTCATCACTCTTCACTGCATACCAGACTCCAGACAACTCACCGAGTGCCACCAGGGAGGCCCTTCTCTAGGTAAATCTTGTGATGGAGCAGATGAAGGTGGTGCATGAGGCCAGTCAGGTAGCTTATGATGCCAGCACTGCTCTACAAACCAACATCAAGGTTAGTTGATTCCCAACTGGTCTCTTTGAAAAATGATAGTTGCTACTGTTGCCTCGTTGCCCATATGGTGCTCTTGGATGAGCGTTTTGGAACCTATTATGTGCATGTATCATGGGTCCGTGTTTCACATCCAATCACCCACTGGGGTGTTTCTGTCTTAGAGTTGTATAGTTCTTCCACTTGAGTCGACTAGGTTGAGTCGAGTGTTTTTCCGAACCAGTGGGGGCACGCAGAGTGCACCCACTGGGTGTAGTCCCCGAGACCACGATCGACTGTTGGTACTCGGCTGGGGTCTGAGAATCTCCTTTTTTTTACTCATGCTGGGCAGACCATGCCGAGTGTAAAGCCGGACCAGTGGGGGCACGCTAAGTGCACCCACTGGGTGTAGTCCCCGAGACTGCTGTTGAATGTTTGATTCAGCGGTAGTCTTAGAACAACTTTCACTGCGATTGACTTTTGTTTATGTCGACTGACATATCTTATTTGCTGACTGCAGAGGTCTTGTGATCTTGGGGCTCAACTTTCTGAGATGAATAAGAAGCAAATCGGCCTCAACCTTGATCTGGAACTGGCCAAGAAGAACCACAAGAATGCTCAGGACGAAGCAACTATCATGGGAGGTAACCAATCATCGATTGTCCACCTTGTGACTCGCTCTTCCCCATTTTTTTAGTCTCTTTGAACCGAGTGATTTCACTCGAACAAATGTGCATAGTGAAAACCGTCAACTTCAAGCTCGTCTGAAGAATGTTATTTCTTTAGAGAAAATAAAGCATGCTCTGGAGAAGAAGGATCATCACCTTGCTGCGGCCCAGAAGGAGGCGCGAGAGAAAACAACACTTGCAGACAAGAAGTTGGCTTCAGTTGGCAAGTTGGAAGAGGAGAACTCTAAGTTGAAGACCACCGTCTCTGAAGCCAGTCGGGAGGTCGAGCAAATGAAGAAAGACAAGGACAGCTTGACAGACGAAGTTGGAAGCCTCAAGGCCAAGAAGGGCGAACTAGAGTCTTATCTGGGGCAGCTTGCTGCGAAGCTGGTCTTGAAGCTTGAAGGTATTCTTGTTCGACTGATTTGTTGACGTCGACTAACATATCTTGTCAAACTGTCGACTCACTGTTTTTCCAACTGTGAAGAACTTTGTCAAGACTTTGAAGCAGAAACCGGGCGGGTCGAGACGGGTCTCAACCCCATAAATTTTCCTGTCAAAGATGACATCGCAATGAACGTGCTACGGTTGGAGTCACACATGGACAACGCTATTGATTATCTTGCCCGACTGAAGGTGGCGATGACTCGGGTTGATGCTGAACTCTGGCCTCAGGCGGAACTCTCATAGGATCTCGCGTCTCTGATGGCTCGACTAAATCAAATACCTGACCGAGTGCAAGAATGGAAGAAATCATCTGCTTGCTGCGGTGCTGACATCGCCCTGTAATTGTTCCGAGTGCACTACAAGGATGTCAGAGAAGACAAGCTGGTGGAACTCAAGGTTGCGAACACCAAAAAGCACAGTTTCTAGTCCTTCATAGACACTTTCCTTGACGCTGCCACTCGCATTGCAGACAACATTGACCTCGACAGTTTCTGCGATCCAGCAAGTCCTTCTCTTGATGAGTGAACAAAACATTATGCCCCACCTTTATTTGCCTCGGAATGCCGAGTGATTGTGTAACCGTTAAACTCTTTCAGGCTTGATGTTTGAGTACTTCTACCTGCCGCGGTCCCAAACTTTTGCAGGATTTATCCGAACTTGAATTTATTTGAATATCATGGCTTTTGTTCTGGTTTTGAACTGTTTTCGACTGTCTTTCGGTTCCGAGTGAACTTGATCTTCTCACTTTTTGTCGAGTGGAGTGTACATTGTACTTGTGACGGAGCTCAGACGTGGTGTTTAGTCGACACCTCGTCATCCTTGCGGATCGGAATGGTACATTGTACTTGTGACGCAGCTCAGACGTGGTGTTCAGTCGACACCTCGTTGTCCTTGCGGATCGGGATGGTACATTGTACTTGTGACGCAACTCATACGTAGTGTTCAGTCGACACCTCGTCGTCCTTGCGGATCGGGATGGTACATTGTACTTGTGACGCAGCTCATATGTGGTGTTCAGTCGACACCTCGTCGTCCTTGCGGATCGGGTTGGTACATTGTACTTGTGATGCAGCTCAGACGTGGTGTTCAGTCGACACCTCGTCGTCCTTGCAGATCGGGTTGGTACATTATACTTGTGATGCAGCTCAGACGTGGTGTTCAGTCGACACCTCGTCGTCCTTGCGGATAGGGACAGAGCGCATGTTGTATTTGTGGCGTAGCTCAGACGCGGTGTTCGATTGACACCTCGTCGCCCTTGTGGATAGGGATGGAATGCACGTTGTATTTATGGCATAGCTCAAAGGTTGTTTGTGACCTAGGCGAGCACGGGGTCACAGCTAAGCCTCTGAGTGGGAGGATTGCTCTCCACTCGGAATGTTTTTAACTTAGGCGATTTCAGGGTCGCAGCTAAGCCTTCGAGTGGGAGGATTACTCTCCACTCGGAATGTTTTTAACTTAGGCGATTTTGGGGTCGCAGCTAAGCCCCCGAGTGGGAGGATTGCTCTCCACTCGGAATGTTTTTTTACTTAGGCGAGTATGGGGTCGCAGCTAAACCCCCGAGTGGGAGGATTGCTCTCCACTCGGAATGTTTTTTAACTTAGGCAAGTACGGGTTCGCAGCTAAGCCCCCGAGTAGGAGGATTGC
>NC_041381.1:169839540-169864804 GCF_002162155.2 Triticum dicoccoides
ACTTAGGCTAGTACGGGGTCGCAGCTAAGCCCCCGAGTGGGAGGATTGCTCTCCACTCGGAATGTTTTTTAACTTAGGCGATTTCGGGGTCGCAGCGAAGCCCCAGAGTGGGAGTATTGTTCTCCACTCGGAATGTTTTTTAACTTAGGCGAGTACGGGGTCATAGCTAAGCCCTCGAGTGGGAGGATTGCTCTCCACTCAGAATGTTTTTTTAACTTAGGCGAGTATAGGGTCGTAGCTAAGCCCCCAAGTGGGAGGATTACTCTCCACTCAGAATGTTTTTTAACTTAGGCGAGTACGGGGTTGCAGATAAGCCCCCGAGTGGGAGGGTTGCTCTCCACTCAGAATGTTTTTAACTTAGGTGAATTAGGTTCACGGCTAAGCCACTCACTAGGGGATTTGGACACAAGTGATTACGAGGAACCAGTCATTAAGATACTGTAAAAATCTTGTCTTTAGAAAACAAACTGAAGTGCTTTTATTACAACTCGTCGGGTCGAGTGATTTTAGGTATAGAAAGGACGAAGCGGCTCTGCGTTCCATGCACGTGGCTCATCCATTTTTTGGCTACGTTGTAAATGTGGTACGCTCCATTGTGAAGCACCTTGGTGATGATGAAGGGACCTTCCCAGGCCGGAGCGAGCTTGTGAGGTCGTTTCTGAACCACTCGGAGCACAAGGTCTCGTTCCTAAAATGCTTGACCTCTGACATTGCGAGCATGGAATCGACGCAGATCTTGCTGATAGATGGTTGACCGAACCAAAGCCATCTCGCGCTCTTCCTCCAGGAGATCAATTGTGTTTTCGCGTGCTTGCTCTGCTTCGGCTTCTGAGAACAGTTCCACTCAGGGAGCATTGTGCAGCAAGTCACTTGGAAGCATAGCCTCAACGCCGTACACCAGGAAGAAAGGGGTTCGATCAGTCGACTGGTTGGGCGTTGTTCTCAGCCCCCATAGAACTGACGGCAATTCAGTCACCCAGGCTCCAGCAGCATGCTTAAGATCGTGCATCAGTCGAGGCTTTAACCCTTGAAGGACCAAACCATTCGCCCTTTCTGCCTGTCCATTCGACTGCGGGTGTGTGACGGATGCATAGTTGACCCAAGTGCCTTGGGATGTGCAGAATGCCTTGAACTCATCAGAATCAAAGTTGGATCCATTATCTGTGATAATGCTGTGAGGAACTCCATATCTGAATATCAACTCCTTGATGAAACTGACGGCAGTGCTTGCTCCAAGGTTTTTGATGGGCTTGGCTTCGATCCACTTGGTGAACTTGTCGATTGCTACGAGTAAATGGGTGAAACCACTCGCTCCGGTCTTGAAGGGCCCAACCATATCCAATCCCCAGACTGCAAACGGCCAGACGAGTGGAATAGCCTTCAGGGCAGATGCAGGCTTGTGGGACATGTTGGAGTAGAACTGGCAACCTGCACACTTGTCAACTATATCTTTTGCCATCTCATTTGCTCGAGGCCAATAGAATCCCGCTCGGTATGCTTTGGCCACGATGGTCTGAGAGGACGCATGATGACCACAGGCCCCCGAGTGGATATCATCTAGGATCATTCGGCCTTCTTCCGGGGTGATGCAGCGTTGAGCCACTCCTGTGACACTTTCTCTGTAAAGCTGCCCTTTCATCATGGTGAAAGCTTTTGATCGACGGACTATCTGGCGAGCCTCATCTTCATCCTCTGGGATCTCCTTTCTGAGAATGTACGCGATGTACGATACTGTCCAATCGGGCGTGACCACCAAGACTTCCATGATCAGGTCGACCACGGCTGGAACCTCGATCTCAGTCGGGTTGGTTGAACTTATCGGTTGCGGGGGCTCTTCCTTGAAGGGATCTTCTTGTACTGACGGGGTATGGAGATGCTCCAAGAACACATTGCTGGGGATAGGCTTCCGAGTGGAACCTATCTTCGCCAGATCATCAGCAGCTTGATTCTTGATTCGTGGTATGTGGTGGAGCTCTAACCCCTCAAACTTCTTCTCTAGCTTTCTCACTGCATTGCAATAGCCTGTCATTGCAGGACACCTGACGTCCCATTCCTTCATTACTTGGTTAACCACTAAGTCTGAGTCACTGTAGACCATCAAGCGCCGGACGCCTAGTGAAATGGCCATACGCAACCCATACAATAGTGCCTCATACTCAGCTTCATTGTTCGAAGAATCAAAGTGAATCTGGAGGACATAGCTAAGCTTGTCTCCTCGTGGGGACACTAAGACCACTCTTGCACCAGAGCCATTTAACATCTTGGATCCATCAAAGAACATGGTCCAATGTTCCGACTGAATTTGAGTCGGCTGTTGTTGTTCTGTCCACTCTGCGAGGAAATCTGCAATTGCTTGAGACTTTATGGCCTTCTTTGCCTCAAATTTGATATCTAAAGGAAGAAGTTCAATCACCCACTTTGCCACTCAACCAGTTGCATCTCTTTTATTCAGATTCTCTGACAATGGAGTGTCGCTGATGACTGAAATTGAGTGATCAGAGAAATAGTGTGCAACCTTCTTCGTGGTCAGGTAAATCCCATAAACAAGCTTCTGATAGTGAGGATATCTCTGCTTGGATGGGGTTAAAACTTCTGAAATGTAATGCATGGGATGCTAAACTTTGAAGGCCTTGCCTTCTTCTTCCCGCTCGACTGTGAGCACTATGCTGACAACTTGTCTCGTGGCTGCGATGTAAAGCAGTAGAGGCTCCTTGCTAACCAGAGCAGCAAGCACCGGCTGGGTGGAAAGCAGGGCTTTGAGCTCTTCAAATGCTGCTTCAACTTCGTTATTCCACTCGAACTTGTCTGACTTCTTCATCAATCGGTAAAGAGGCGGTGCATTTTCACAGAGGAGTGAGAGGAATCGGCTCAATGCAGCCAAACAACTAGTAAGCTTTTGAACATCATGCACACGCACTGGGTGTTTCATTCGGAGGATTGTGCCAATCTTCTCTGGATTTGCGTCGATCCCTCATTCGGAAACGAGAAAACCGAGTAACTTTCCGCCTGGGACTCCGAATGTGCATTTTGATGGATTGAGCTTGATATCATACCTTCTTAGGTCGGCAAAGGTTTTAGCAAGGTCAGTGAGCAGGTCGGAACCTTTGCGTTACTTAACCACTATGTCATCCATGCATACTTCCACATTCCGATTGATTTGAGTGAGCAGGCACTTCTGAATCATGCGCATGAATGTGGCACCAGCATTCTTGAGGCCAAAGGGCATAGTAACATAGCAAAAACACCCGAACGGGGTAATGAAAGCCGTCTTTATCTCATCGGGTCCAAACAGTCGGATCTGATGGTACCCGAAATAAGCGTCTAGGAAGGACAGTCGCTCACATCCCGCAGTTGAGTCGACTATCTGGTTGATGCGGGGCAGAGGAAAATGATCTTTCGAGCAGGCTCGATTGATGTGCTTGAAGTCAATACACATTCGGAGTGATTTGTCTTTCTTGGGAACCATAACAACATTGGCGAGCCACTCGGAGTGGTATATCTCGCGGATGAACTCAGTAGCAAGGAGCCGAGCCACCTCCTCGCCAATGGCCTTTCTCTTCTCCATGGCAGACCGACGGAGATCCTCCTTAACGGGTTTTACTTTTGGGTCGACTCGCAAATGGTGCTCATTCAGTTCTCTGGGTACACCTAGCATGTCAGATGGCTTCCATGCAAAGATGTCCCAATTCTCATGGAGGAACTGGATGACGCTTCTTCCTATTTGCTGTCGAGTGTGGTCGAGATATGCGTCGGAGCACCATTGGGGTCGGCCGGGTGAACGTGGACTGGCTTGGTCTCGCCGGCCGACTGAAATGCGGACTCTGAGGCAGGCCTCTTAGCACGCAGCAAATCACTCGGATCTGCAGTCTTCTGGTACTCTTGAAACTCTACTACTGCCATCTGCTCATCTGCTATCTTTGCCCCATCTTGAAGACAATCTTCTGCTCTCTGACGATTACCGGAAACCGTTATTACGCCTCTGGGGCCAGGCATCTTCATCTTGAGATATACATAGCACGGTCGAGCCATAAAGCTAGCATAGGCAGGTCTGCCTAGAATGGCATGATAGGCACTCTGGAAATCCACAACCTCAAACGTTAACTTCTCCTTGCGGAAATTCTTCTCATCGCTGGAAACCACGTCAAGAGTGATCTGGCCGAGTGACTCAGCTTTCTTTCCTGGGATGATTCCATGGAACCGCATGTTGCTCTCGCTGAGTTTGGACATCGGAATGCCCATTCCTTTGAAGGCCTCAGCATATAGAATATTCAGGCCACTGCCACCATCCATCAGAACCTTGGTCAGTCGGGTGCCTCCCATGACTGGGTTGACCACCAGTACTTGCCGCCTAGGGGTAGCTACGCGTGCCGGGTGGTCAGGCTGGTCGAATGCAATGGGGTTTTTGACCACTTCAAATACTTTGGTGTTGCCGAAGCAACCATGTTCACCTCTCTGTTGATGACCTTCAGTCGACTTTTGCTCTCGATATCGGCAAAAATCACCAAGGTGTCATTGACATTGGGGTAACCAGCGTCATCATCCTTATCTTCTTCTTCCTTCTCAGACTCTTTGTCCTTATCACTGGGTTTACTCTCTCGGAAGTTCTAGATTAGGAATCGACATTTTCGAGTTGTATGCTTGGGGAGAATTAGGTTCCCCTCCTCATCCTTGGTGTGAATATGACACGACAAATCCATCACATCATTTCCTTCCTGGTCCTTCACCTTCTTAGGGATCCAAGGCCCTTTGGGCTTCCCTTTGAATTTTCCTTGATTCAACACTGCTGCCTCGGCAGGACCCGCTGCCTCAGCCTTTCGCTTCTACTTCCGACCGGAATTTCCTCCTCCAGTGTCCTGGGCGACTGTTTTGTGCTTACTGCTCCAGAGTCGGTCCTCCTCTTCGCCGTTAGCGTACTTGGTGGCAATCTCCATCATCTGAGTCAAAGACATATCTCCAGTATGACTAAACTTCAGATTGAGCTCTCTGTAGCGAACGCCTTCCTTGAAGGCACAGACTGCTTGGTGATCTGACACATTATCCACTGTGTGGTGCAGAGTGATCCATCTCTGGATATAGTCTCTCAAGGTTTCATTCGGTTTCTGCACGCAATGCTGCAACTCCGGTAGACCAGCAGGTCTCTTGCAAGTGCCCTCAAACGTTCTGGTGAACACTCAGGCTAACTCATCCCGACTCAAAATGCTCCCAGGGGCCAACTGATTCAGCCAAGCTCTGGCAGAACCTTCAAGCATCAGAGGAAGGTGCTTCATGGCCACCTCATCGCTGCCGCCACCGATGTGCACAGCCACTCGGTAGTCTTCAAGCCAAGTATCGGGCTTCAACTCTCCTGTGAACTTACTGACGCCAGTCGCCAGTCTGAAGTTATGAGGAATCTCAGCGGCTCTGATGGCTTTCCCGAAACACTCTGAGCCAGAAACGTGGACTCTGCTTCCACTGGGTCTGTCTCGATCCAGCCCTTCTCTGTATGCTTTGTTCCGGTTGACCAAACCCTGCACAAGGACGGACCTTGCGTCAAAGCCGGGCTCTCTGGGGTCGACTGGAACTCTGCGGTCATTCCCATACGGACGCCTATCATCGTATCGCCGGGGCGCATATGATTCCTCCCTTGGAAGGGGCGAAGGCGCTCGATGGTGGTTATTGCGGGCGTACTCACGATCATATTCTCCATGAGCTCTTCCCAGGTGCCGATCCTGGCGGTGATCACGACCGCCATGCCGCAAAGGCGACCTAGGACTGTGTGCCAACTGAACGGTGTCTGCTCTTACTGATCTGTTGTGGATTCTGTTCCGCAACTGGGACATAGCGGAGTTCTGGTCTCCTGCTGCTCGGAGCAACGTTCTGATCTGTTCCAAACCTCCTCCGGCCTCAGAACGGGACGGCTGAATGGACTCAGCAATACGCGCAGCGGCTGCGAGATTCTGAATCGGTGTGCAGAATACCTGAGTTTCCGGTGGAAACAATTGCCGTGGACGTCGATTGGAATCGGGGATCAGTCGACGGGCACGCTCATCGAGAGAATGTTGGAGATTCTCAAGACGAGTGCGCTCAGCCAGAGTGGCCAGGCGCACTGCCTCCAAGGCCCGGGCCTTAGCGGTTTCCCCTATGATGGGGGTCTGGAGAGCCTCCACGTTGCAGCGATGTAGCTCCTCCCTCTGCTGCGAGCTGAGAGGTTGGGGCTGATATTTTTCATGGTCGAGTGATGGGCCATCGCTTCTCCCGCCGTCACCGCTACGACGAAAACCAGGCGGACCGCGATGAGAGTCGACCATGAGGATCTCCGCCGTGGGGTCACAACTCCCGCTCTCGGAAAAGGTATCTGCAAAATTAGTCGACATGTCCCGCGACTTGAGGGGTGAACGCCTGACGAGACACCGCGTCTCTCACCCACCGCTAGAGCCGCGAACGCCCAGACCGCTTGTGGCGGCGTCCAGCAGAGTGAGATTACGACGCGATGACCGACTGGTACGGGGAAGATGACTGCCGAAGGAGAACACCGCAGGAACTCGCACGGAAGTGCGACGAGCCACAATCCGGGAGAGCCTCGACATCGAGGGGGGCTTCCTGGAGCCAGGCGGACTCGTCTGTGACGAAAGTGAGCGCGCCGAGTCGGAACTCGTGGCCCACGACCAAACCGTCACCGGGAACCATGCTGATGAAGATCAAAGAAAATGCAACCTCGCCGGAAGTCGCTAAGACGCTTTGCCCCACGGTGGGCGCCAACTGTCGTGGTTCTAAGTCTGACAGTAAGTATAGGGGGTACAAATGAGGAGGCAAGGTCCTAGATACAGTGAGATTGTACGCAGGTGTTTATGAGTTCAGGCCCCTCTCAGAGGAGGTAAAAGCCCTACGTCTCGGTGCCCTAAGGCGGTCGACTGGATTATGAGAGTGTGTGTTACAGGGGGTGCGAACCCTTGTGCCAGAGGAGGGGGTGGCTTATATAGAGTGCGCCAGGACCCCGACCATCCCCCGTTACCAAGAGTTCAATGTACATAAAGATGGGGCGTTACTGATAACGCCAGCCATAAAGGGCTTTTAATGATCTTAAAGACTAGAAGTGAACGCCTGACCGTTGCAGTTCTGAGTGACTCCTAGTCTTCAGTAGGTCGAGTGGTTTCTTGTATGGTCGAGTGATTGACTGGTCGTGTGACATCAGGAAGGAGGGGTACCGGAGTGTTTGGTTGGTCGAGTGGATTGCACTCGACGCCTTCATTGGGCACTCCTTGCTGTCTCTTGAACTTCTTTGCTTCTAGGGTAGTGACCTTGGGTAGGGCGTATAGGTCAGGCCTATGAACCTACCCTGGGTCTATATCATCATCAGTACCCTTGAGGGCACTCACCGAACCCATACAAATGGCAACCCTTGGGGGCGGTCACCAAACCCGTACACTTTGGCAACCCTTGGGGGCGGTCACCGATATCCGTCAAATTCCTCGGGGCAATCTCGACAACCTAATTGGAGACCCTGACGCTTGCCCGGAGCTTTACACCATAATGATTGAGCTTTAAACAACACCAACCGTCTAGGGCGCCAAGGCACCCAAAGAGGAACAAGCTCTAGGGTGCCCAAACACCCAAGAGTAATAAGCTTCTCAAACTTCACTTCCACGTATCACCGTGGAGAACTCAAACTAATGCACCAAATGCAATGGCAAGGGCACACGAAGTGCCCAAGTCCTTCTCTCCCAAATCCCACCAAAGCAACTAATGCTAGGGAGGAAAATGAGAGGAAGAACGAAAGAAGAACATGAAGAACTCCAAGATCTAGATCCAAGGGGTTCCCCTCACTTAGAGGAGAAAGTGATTGGTGGAAACGTGGATCTAGATCTCCTCTCTCTTTTCCCTCAAGAACTAGCAAGAATCCTTGGAGGGATTGATAGTTAGCAAGCTCGAAGAAGGCCAACAATGGGGGAAGAACACGAGCTCAAGAGATAAAGTTCATTGGGGAAGAAGACCCCCTTTTATAGGTGGGGAAAAATCCAACCGTTATGCTCACAGCCCGCACAGAACGGTACTACCACTCGACCTCACGGTACTACCGCAAGGGGTAGCGGTACTACCTCAAAGGGTAGCGGTACTACTGCTTGCGAGCGGTACTAAAAAAATACATCCGTGCCTACCACCGCTGGACGTGTGACAAGTTTTTGGTCCGGAGCGGTAGTAAAAAATTACATCCGCTCCTGTCCGCGGTAGTACCGCTGCAGCCTTTTCAGAACACCAAAACTGCCACAACTTCTGTGAACGGACTCCGAATTCAACAAAACCAAGTTTGTTGGAAAGCTAGCAACAAGGGCTAACACAATCTTGATAGAACTAACAATAAGAAGGAAATTAGAAAAGGACCAAGAGAAAATGTTGAGAACCCTTCCTTGAAAAAGACCTGTAAAACCTCCAACACCGAAAACGCGATAGAAGAAGCATAAGAAATCTGTTTTCGATGTACTAGAGCTTGTCACGAAGATAACCACAAGCTCTAAAACCTCAAAATAAAATACAAATAAGAATCAAGAAAGATGATTCAAGGATGCAATGGTTTGAGCTCTTGACAAACGATACGATCACGCTACTCACTTGAGAGCCCCCCTTGATAGTACGGCTATCGATCCTATAACCCGGTCTCCAAACTATCACCATGAGACCAATAAAATATAAAACCTATCAAAGGCAAACCTTTGCCTTGCACGAAGTCCACTTGAGCTAGATGATGACGATCTTGACTCCCTCAAGTTGGATCACCTTTCTTGATTGCGTTGGGTCGATGAAGACTAGATGATTGCTCCCCCATACTCCACTATGGTTGAGCCACTCTTCGGCACATCTTCACAAGTCCATTGACACCACAATGGACGGCAAGCATCAAGCACTTGATATCTTCATGATGCTCCACTTGAACTTGCACACGACAATCTTGATGACGATCACCACTTGATGTAATCCTCTCCATTGGTTGAGTGATATCTTCCTCTTGACGCAAGCCCATGAACACGTACCTAACCCCATATAGAACTCTCACATAGACCATGGGTTAGTACACATAGCACAATGGACAATGCTTACCATACCATGAGATCACTTGATCCCACTCGGTGTATCTTCTATGATTTGTGTGATGATCAACTTGAATCACTCTCTGTACTTAGTCTTGATCAACCTTGATTCTTTCCAACTCTATGACCAATCTTTGGATAATTCCTTAATACCACCTTGGTCAACTCATAAACTCCTTGAAACCAACACATGTACTTCAAGAAATTCCTATGGACAAATCCTTCAAATATAACTCAATGCAACCATCAGTCCATAGAGAATGTCATCAATTACCAAAACCACACATGGGGGCACCGCATGTCCTTTCAATCTCCCCCATTTTGGTAACTGATGACAATCACTTTCAAGAGAGTTTATATAAGGAATTATGCATCACCATGTAATGCAACAACCAATGATGAAAGAGAATGAGATGCAAATGCTTAGGAACAAAACCAAAGCAAGGAGAAGACTCTAAAAACCTTCTCCACAAAACACTCTGAAACTTCTCCCCCATTGGCATCGACTGCCAAAATGGGCGAAAAGCTTAGAAGGCCAATATAAAAAGTGTTCCTCCATTGTGTATTTCTCAACAAGATAGTGGAATGCCATACACATATCCAAAGGTAAATACTTGGAGGAACACAAACTATATTGAGGCACAAAGATTGCTAAAGAATGATATGCCACAAGGACATAACAAAGAGAGACACAAGCAATCTGGCAATCAAAAGATACCAATTGAAGCAAGCAATCAAAGGATATCAATTGAGCCAACTAGACCAAAGATCCTACGAGCCACATGAATAAAGGATATTATGATATGAGCACAGGAGTGTTCTAAGAAACTAGAGAAGCTCCCCATGATTTGTGCACACATAAGAATATTTGTATTTGGATACAAAGTGCACAAAATAGGATCATAGCTCCCCCAAAATCAATAGAAACTTACAACAAGTGCAAGTGAGCTTATAGGAAACAAAGCCTAGCACTTGCAACAAACAATTGGTTGAGCAATCATGTAAAAGAGGCAACTAAGAATAGGCTCAACCAAAATGATGTGTGTGATTCATGGCAAAGCACTTGAGAAGACTAAAATAAGGATGAGCATTAAGCATCAACATAGTCTTGGAAAAATGAGATACACGGTGCATGACATGTCCTCTCCACACACACCCAACTAGCAAATGGGTTCACAAGCTCACTAAAATGATATCAACAAAGCTTGCGACAACCCATGGTAAACATAGAATATGAAGGCCTCATCAAGACAAGGGATACCAATTAAGATGGCAAAGCCTCGTAAAGCTAAGCAAGAGAAAAAATATCTTCACCACAACAGAGTGCATCAAGATGCAACGATATAAGATCTGCACTCAAGATAAATCCTTTCACATAACCACCAAGGAAAGGTGGACGTGAAAGAATAAGGATATCAACTACAGATGTAACTTCTCTCAAGTGTATAAGATTCTAGGTAGATGAAGATCATGATGATATCAATCCACAAAGTAGGATGCACACACAAAATAGTTTAAAAAAGGAAGGAATAAGATATCCACATGGAAGTCATAAATATACCAATAAGATATTTGCTTGAAGGCATAGCACATGGCTAGATATGGTCTTATCATATATAAATGAGTTACAACCACACGAGCATCAAAGACATCACAACTAGCAACAAGAGATCATTGTTGGGATGCTTTGAGAAAGGAACCAAGTATCACAAGAAAGAATGAATTACATGTCATGATACAACCTACACAAGGTTGATGCAAGAAATGTGTGCATGAAGTAGATGATGATACTTGTTACCGAGATACCATTGGAAGGATGTAGTAGATACCAATTGAAGGTAGATAGTAGTTCATTGATCATCCTAGCTTGACTCCAATAAGAACATGGTGACAACACCTTCCTTGTGAGTGAGCCGAGCATCCAATGCATCTCCAAATGTTCCTAGAAGAACAACACAAACTAAATGGTACCCAAACTCATTGGGGCCAAATAGTTAGAAACACCAACACATAGGACAAACTCCACAAAAATATGTGCATATAGATATGAAAAGAATTTCATGCACATATCATCCAATTTGAGACTTGATGGAGTTTCCCTTATATATTGGGTCAAAGAAAGAAAGCATGCCCAAGAAAATACATGAAGTAAATATGCATGCTCAAAACTTTCAAGAACCCATACCAAATCAAAAAGAAAAGCCAAGTGAAAAAGGATACCAAATGGAGAAATCATCACTTGGAAGATATCATTACAGATACATCAAGGAATGAGATATCCATTGAAACATGCTAAAGAAAAGATATCAAACTCCCAAAAGAGAGGATGGTTCCAAACAAACCAAGCTCTCTACAAAGTTTCATGATGGCACAAAGTACCGAAAAGAAAATGGCTTGCTTTCCACCAACACACACTTTATAAGGATCGCAAGATGAGTGTTTTATAGAAAACATGATAGCTCCCCCAAGACTAGTGCATTATAGAGAATTTGCATTTGAATACAAAATGCACAAGGTGGGATCACCACTTTCACTATATCTAGAAAACACTAGACAAGATCAAGAAATGAACAAGATCCACAAGTGGTATGGAAGACAAAGGGAGTTGATACATTCCTTGGCAAGAGAAAAGGCAAATAAAAGCAAAAGCCAATGTAAAGGTGATCAATAAATTCTACCACACAAGAGAGTACCAATTGTCAAAAGACAAGAAGTAAATGGAAATAATTCCCGATGGTAGATAGCAAGGATATCCAACATCATCTTCACACCAAACCCATAAGCAACTTGTAGTGCTAACATGCCACCTAGTAACAAGATAATTTACAATATCAACTCTAGGTGACAATATCTCAAATGTACACATTTTCTAGGATAGTAATATACACATAGCATATTACTCCCCCATAATGTGATACCAATTAAAGATAAACAAGAGGCAAAATAAAGATCCAATAAGAGATAATTAATGGACAATTTAGAATTTGAATTTCTCATGAGTAGACATACCACATAGCGACTAGATAATCTTGTAATATCAATACTAGTTGGTATTCCTCATGTACACGCATTTATAGGATTGTGAAGTGCACAAAGCACATCACTCCCCCAAAATGGGATGTTCCATTAATCTCTCACAATATCCAACTGAGATACAAACAAGATTCACAAAGGCTCAACGCACGACACACATGTACATGATGTGCAAACCAACATACACAAACTTGATTACTCAAGATAAGCAAGTTGGAAGCACAACATATACAAACACATGCAAGGAACAAAATCAAAACATGCAAAGGGGCAATTAACTTTCAATGTAAACAATCTAAGTACAAGTTACCCCAAGGAGGCACATTGGATATAAGATAGAAACTTGATAATCCAATTGACTTGGCTTGAGACAATAAGAATGATGAAGTCCCCTTAATTCTTCATAATGTAGCCAAGTCTCCAATGCCCTCCAATAATACCTATTGATCAAGTTTGAGCTTGGTGGTCCCCAACGAAGTTGGGTCCTAATAGGTTAGTCACAATAGGCTTGGCTACCCAAATGATTCTTTTCTTGACAACACTTTGAGTACCAACAAACTTGGCAAACACATTGCCAACCTTATTCTTCCCAAGAGAATAGATATCATCAATAATAGTTGGGTTGGATAAGTTACCACTAGTGCATGAAGAAGCGACGTGACCTTTCTCACGACATATGTAGCAACATCTACTCTTCACTTTCTTCTCACTTGATTTCTCAACTTGAGAAGCATTATCTTGAGTCTTCTTGGGAAGAGGCCTTTCTTCAACTTGAGGTTGAGCATGAGAATGAACTTGTGGCCGCTTCCCTTGTTGCTTGTCATTAATGGGCTTCTTATTCAACAGGTAAGATCTAACATGATGCCCTTCAATTTTGCACTTGAAGCAAATAATCTTGGCCGAATTCTTGACTTGTTCTTGGCCCTTCTGCTTGTTTCTCTTGGACTTCTTCTTCTTATTGGAGTTGAATCCAAGTCTACCTTTGTCATTGTGGGATTTTTGCACACTCAAGATATTGTTGAGTGTGGACTTCCCTTCGTGACACTTTTCCAAGTCTTCCTTCAAAGAAGTGACTTGAGCCTTGAGCTCTTTAATTTCCTCTACATGGTTAGTATCAACACAAGTACTACAGGAAGTATAAGCTTCATCGTTAGAGAAACAAGGCAAGGAGAGTAATTCATCACAAGAAGTACCAATGTTATGAGTAGACGAATTACAAGGACTAGCACATGGAAAGATAACATTTTGACTTGAAGTAGTGCTAGTATCCACATGCTACTTACTAGAAGTTACCTTAGACATAGCCTCATGATCTATCTTTAGCACATTATGAGATACTAGAAGATCATCATGAGAGCTTGTGAGCTTTACATGATTTTCTTCCAACTTCTCATATTTGCTAGATAGCAACTCAAGTTGAGACCGTAGCTCAACATTCTCCTTCAAAATGGATGCTTCCCTAGAAATAGAGTTAGTAGCACAAGCATCATCAATAATAGCAAGAGGAGAAGGCAACTTGGCAAGCTCTTTAGAATATGAAGCTTTAAGTTGTGCATGAGACTCAGTGAGTTTGATGAGCTCACTCTTAATGACCCTTGAGCCATTTTCGAGGTGCCCAAAGTCCTCAAGGAGTTTAGCATGCGCAACATCAAGCTTCTAATTTTTAGTTTCAAAATCATTGGCCACCTCAAGAGCTCTATCATGAGATTCCTTCACTCTAGATAGTTCTAGAGCAAAAGTCTCCTCAAGAGATTCGGAGGTGGTTTGTTCATGTTCAAGAGCTTGGGATAGCTCCGCAATCTCATTTGCATAATCATGCTCATGAGCTTCCATTTTCTCAATGGTGACCTCATGCTCCTCTAGATGAGATTCCAACTCCTCAATGTATTTATTGCCCTCAATGGCAATAGACATGATTTCCATGAAGTTGGAACGAGCAAGTTTATTTTTGTGAAGAGCTTTAAAAATCATTTCCCCCTTAATTTTTAAGGAAGCAATATTATCATTCTCTTCATCATTATCCTCATCATCATTAGCATTAACGTCATCATCAAGCGACATATTGGGGTTCAAAGTAGGAGATACCTTTGACACCTTAGCCATAAGGCAAAAAGCAATAGATGATGATGTAGGATCCCTTGAGGCACCATTCAAGACCACATCTTGTTCCATGGAGTGTTGGGTTTCCTCTATATTGTTAGCACAACAACTAGAGGAAATACAAGCATTTTTATCATGACAACAAGACATAACAAGCATATCATCATGAGATTTAGCCAAGCAATTTCTACATGAAATGCAAGGACTATCAACATATAAGCATGTGAAACATTTGGAGTGCTCGAGTGTTAAATTCCAAAGAAGAAACATTGCAATAAGATAGTGGTGAAGGATCATCGATAATAAGCACACTATCATCATTGCAATGATCAACACTACTCACCATATCATTACCTTGTGGCAAACCACATGTAGGTGAAGTAGAGGCAGTTGAGAACATAACACGACCGGAGGTGGAGGGAGAACAATCATCCCCATAAAACTTGGACACATCATATTTATCTTGAAGCTTTGTCCACAACTCATGAGCATCCCGGAACGGCATGAGTTGGAATATAACTACATTTCTCAAAGCATTGAAAAGCACATTAGAAGCTTGAGCATTGAGATAAGAGTTTTTCTCATCCTCTAAAGATAATCTTTGGGGATCCTTTGGAGGAGGAAAAACCCATATCTATAATTCGCTCTAAATTTGGGTCCATGCCCCTAAAGTGATTAAGCATGCGAATTACCCAAACATCAAATTTGTGCCATCGAAACTAAGAGTGTCAGAGAATCCTAATCCCCTAGTCGACATCTTTACTCTCTAGGCGGTTAAGCCTAACAAAGAGAGACGAGGCTCTGATACCAATTGAAAGATCGTGGATGTCACCTAGAGGGGGGGTGAATAGGCGCTTTAAAAAAACTACGATTTAGGCTTGAACAAATGCGGAATAAACCTAGCGGTTAATTTGTCAAACACCAAACCTACAACAACTAGGCTCACCTATGTGCACCAACAACTTATGCAAAGCAAGATAAAAAACTAAGTGATAGCAAGATATATGACAACAAACAATATGGCTATCACAAAGTAAAGTGCATAAGTAACGGGCTCGGGTAAGAGATAACTGAGGCACGCAGAGACAATGATGTATCCCGAAGTTCACACCCTTGCGGATGCTAATCTCCGTTTGGAGCGGTGTGGAGGCACAATGCTCCCCAAGAAGGCACCAGGGCCACCGTAATCTCCTCATGCCCTCGCACAATGCAAGATGCCATGATTCCACTAAGGGACCCTTGATGGCGGTCACCGAACCCATACAAATGGCAACCCTTGGGGGCGGTCACCGAACCCATACACTTTGGCAACCCTTGGGGGCGGTCATCGATACCCGTCAAACTGCTCGGGGCGATCTCCACAACCTAATTGGAGACCCCGACACTTGCCCGGAGCTTTACACCACAATGATTGAGCTCCGAACAACACCAACCGTCTAGGGCGCCAAGGCACCCAAGAGGAACAAGCTCTAGGGTGCCCAAACACCCAAGAGTAGTAAGCTTCTCAAACTTCACTTCCACGTATCTCCATGGAGAACTCAAACTGATGCACCAAATGCAATGGCAAGGGCACACGGAGTGCCCAAGTCCTTCTCTCCCAAATCCCACCAAAGCAACTAATTCTAGGGAGGAAAATGAGAGACGAAGAACTCCAAGATCTAGATCCAAGGGGTTCCCCTCACTTAGAGGAGAAAGTGATTGGTGGAAACGTGGATCTAGATCTCCTCTCTCTTTTCCTCAAGAACTAGCAAGAATCATTGGAGGGATTGAGAGTTAGCAAGCTTGAAGAAGGTCAACAATGGGGGAAGAACACGAGCTCAAGAGATAAAGTTCATTAGGGAAGAAGACCCCCTTTTATAGGTGGGGAGAAATCCAAACGTTATGCTTACAGCCCGCACAAAGTGGTACTACCGCTCGACCTCACGGTACTACCGCAAGGGGTAGTGATAACACACAAGTATAGGGGATCGCAATAGTTTTTGAGGGTAGAGTATTCCACCCGAATTTATTGATTTGATACAAGGGGAGCCAAAGAATATTCTCAAGTATTAGCAGTTGAGTTGTCAATTCAACCACACCTGCATAACTTAATATCTGCAGCAAAGTATTTAGTAGAAAACTAGTATGGAAGTAACGGTAATGGTAGCAAAAGTAACAGTAGCTGCAGTAAAGTAACTAAGCAAAGAGCAATATGTGAAAAACTCGTAGGCAGTTGATCAGTGATGGATAATTATGTCGGATGAAATTCCTCATGTAATAGTTATGACATAGGGTGACACAGAACTAGCTCCAGTTCATCAATGTAATGCAGGCATGTATTATGAATATAGTCATACGTGCTTATGGAAAAGAACTTGCATGACATCTTTGTCCTACCCTCCCGTGGCAGCGGGGTCCTATTGGAAAATAAGGGATATTAAGGCCTCCTTTTAGTAGAGTACTAGACCAAAGCATTAACACTTAGTGAATACATGAACTCCTCAAACTACGGTCATCACCGGTAAGTATCCCGATTATTGTCACTTCGGGGTTAACAGATCATAACACATAATAGGTGACTATAGACTTGCAAGATAGGATCAAGAACTCACATATATTCATGAAAACATAATAGGTTCAGATCTTAAATCATGGCACTCGGGCCCTAGTGACAAGCATTAAGCATAGCAAAGTCATAGCAACATAATTCTCAGAACATAATGGATACTAGGGATCAAACCCTAACAAAACTAACTCGATTACATGGTAAATCTCATCCAAACCATCACCGTCCAGCAAGCCTACGATGGAATTACTCACGCACGATGGTGAGCATCATGAAATTGGCGATGGAGGAAGGTTGATGATGACGACGACGACGGATTCCCCTCTCTGAAGCCCCGAACGAACTCCAGATCAGCCCTCCCGAGAGAGTTTAGGGCTTGGCGACGGCTTCGTATCGTAAAACGCGATGAATCCTTCTCTCTAATTTTTTTCTCCCCGAACGTGAATATATGGAGTTGGAGTTGAGGTCGGTGGAGCTCCAGGGGGCCCACTAGGCAGGGGGCGCGCCCAGGGGGGTAGGACGCGCCCCCACCCTCATGGACAGGGTTTGGCCCCCTGGCGTTGATTCTTTCGCCAATATTTTTTATTAATTCCAAAAAGTTGCTCCGTGGATTTTCAGGTCATTCCGAGAACTTTTATTTTTGCACAAAAATAACAACATGGTAGTTCTGCTGAAAACAGCGTTAGTCCGGGTCGGTTCCATTCAAATCATGCAAGTTAGAGTTCAAAACAAGGGCAAAAGTGTTTGGAAAAGTAGATATGATGGAGACGTATCAACTCCCCCAAGCTTAAACCTTTGCTTGTCCTCAAGCAATTCAGTTGACAAACTGAAAGTGATAAAGAAAAACTTTTACAAAGTCTGTTTGCTCTTGTTGTTGTAAATATGTAAAGCCAACATTCAAGTTTTCAGCAAAGATTATGAACTAACCATATTCACAATAACACTTAGGTCTCATGTTTACTCATATCAATGGCCTAATCAACTAGCGAGCAATAATAATAAATCTCGGATGACAACACTTTCTCAAAACAATCATAATATGATATAACAAGATGGTATCTCGCTAGCCTTTTCTTAGACCGCAAAACATAAATGCAGAGCACCACTGAAGATCAAGGACTGACTAAACATTGTAATTCATGGTAAAAGAGATCCAGTCATAGTCATACTCAATATGAATTAATAGCAATGCATGCAAATGACAGCGGTGTTCCCCAACTAGTGCTTTTTAATAAGAGGATGATGATTCAACATAAAAGTAAATAGATAGGCCCTTCGCATAGGGAAGCAGGGATTTGTAGAGGTGCCAGAGCTCAAGTTTTGAAACAGAGATAAATAGTATTTCGAGCAACATACTTTCATTGTCAACATAACAACCAAGAGATCTCGATTTCTTCCATGCTACACACATTATAGGCGGTTCCCAAACAGAATGGTAAAGTTTATACTCCCCCACCACCAGCAATCATCAATCCATGGCTTGCCCGAAACAACGGGTGCCTCCAACTAACAACAATCCTGGGGGAGTTTTGTTTGTAATTATTTTGATTTGAGCATGGGACTGGGCATCCCGGTTACCAGCCATTTTCTTGTGAGTGAGGAGCGGAGTCCACTCCTTGTGAGAATAACCCACCTAGCATGGAAGATATTGACAGCCCTAGTTGATACATGAGTTGTTCGAGCATACAAAACAAAATTTCATTTGAAGGTTTAGAGTTTGGCCATACAAATTTACTTGGAATGGCATGTAGATACCGCATATAGGAAGGTATGGTGGACTCATATGGAATAACTTTGGGGTTTATGGAAGTGGATGCGCAAGCAGTATTCCTGCTTAGTACAAGTGAAGGCTAGCAAAAGACTGGGAAGCGACCAACTAGAGAGCGACAACAGTCATGAACATGCATTAAAATTAATAGACATTGAGTGCAAGCATGAGTAGGATATATTCCACCATGAACATAAATATCGTGGAGGCTATGTTGATTTTGTTTCAACTACATGCGTGAACATGTGCCAAGTCAAGTCACTCGAATCATTCAAAGGAGGATACCACCCTATCATACCACATCACAACCATTTTAATAGCATGTTGGCACGCAAGGTAAACCATTATAAACTCCTAACTAATTAAGAATGGTATACATTGCAACCATGTTTATTCATAATAGGCTGAACCATGAACGATGAACTAATCATATTTACAAAAACAAGATAGGTCAAGTTCATACCAGCTTCTCTCATCTCAATCAATCCATCATATATCGTCATTATTGCCTTTCACTTGCACGACTGAACGGTGTGGATAATAATAATAGTGCACGTGCATTGGACTAAGCTAGAATTTGCAAGCATTCAATTCAAGGGAGAAGACAAGGTAATATGGGATCTTGGTTCAATCAACAATAATGCATGTAAGAGCCACTCAACATTTTCATCATGGTCTTCTCCTCTCGACCCCCAAAGAAAAGAAAAGAAATAAAACTATTTACATGGGAAAGCTCCCAACAAGCAAGAGAAGAACGAGAAATCTTTTTGGATTTTATTTCAGTTACTACTAATACAGGCATTGAAAGTGAACTAGCTAAAAGCTACAACTAATTTTTTGGTTTTTCTTAAGGTTATTCAAACACAGAAGAAGAAAGCTAGAAAAAGAAAATAAACTAGCACAGATAGTACAATGAAAAAGTATGAGCACCGACAACTAGAATGAGTGTGTGAACATGAATGTAATGTCGGTGAGAAATACGTACTCCCCCAAGCATAGGCTTTTGGCCTAAGTTGGTCTATGCCCATTGATTAGAGCTACTCTCTCCGGTTACTGAGGAGTGTCATCTGAGTACCACTGGCTAGCAATCTCCTCCGGATCCCACTGATAAAAGGACTGTCGATAAGGGTCAAGTGGTGGTTCGGGCTCAGGCTCTGGAGCTGGTGTCTGGCTCCGGTATGCATGAATAGCCTCCGACAAGATGAGGTACGTGCCTAAAGATAAGTCAAACAAAGAGGGTACAGGCAAGATAATAGTCTCACTGTGAGTTTTGTTAAATCTCAGATTATACTTAAGCATCATCTCATTATTTTTAACAATAAATTCATGTGCTACCATACTCATATAATCTAGAAAAATAGAGGGCAGCAACTTTTCCTCTTTCTCATAATGCCTAATAGGTATCCTAAAGTGTTTAGCAAGGCGTGAAGCAAAGATGCCTCCAAAGATGGGGCCCTTTGTACGATTCATACTTAATCGTTTAGCAATAATAGCGCCTAAATTAACAGTGTTATCGCGAAACAAAGCATGGCACAAAATAACGATATCAGGGGCACTAAGGTTTCCATAGTTCTCGCGACCAATTAAGCATCTACTAGCAAATATTGAAAGTAACGTAGAACAGGGAAGTGTATGCTAGTAATTCTTGCGTCGAAAACCTTCCTCGTTTCCCCTACAGTAATCATATCAATAAATCCATCCACATCACTACGATGTGGTTCCTCTATGCTTCCCTCGAAGGGTATCTTGCAAACCCCACACAAATCATCTAGTGACATCTCCTTAACCTCATCATATAAATGAAACTCCACTGAAGGTGGTGATTTCTTAGCATGAAAGTAAGAAAATTTGCACGAAAGTATTAGTGAGTAGGAGATACTGTTCGAGCTGGTCGTGGAGGAAGTCGGTGAGGCCTGCATTATCAGCCAAAGAATAAAAATCATCATGAATCCCGACTGCTCTCAAGAACTCATCACAAGGCCATTCACACGGCCGAACCTCGGCGATGCGAGGGAGATTATATTTGGTCTTTTTATTCTCCTTATTTTGTTTATCCTTCGAGCTTTGACTCGAAGAGCCCCTCAAAAATCTCTTCATCATTTTCTAAAAATTTCTGAAATTTTTAGTAACTCAAAATAAAAGTGAACCAAACTCAAGAAAATTGATAGCAACTACTCTCACAAGTGCATGGAGACTATATCATGCATTAACACTACTTGGGACCATATAAATTTGACATGCAAGCTCAAGAACAGGGTCACCTTAGCAGCAAAAATTTGCAATTAATAAAGCACTAGAACAAAAACTAATTTGACCATTAGAGGAGTCACATACCAAAGAACAATCCCCCAAAGCAGTTTTGTGAGTGGAGCTTTGAGCAAGGAGATTGAAAATGGCAGCAAGATGGGCTAGAACTCATGCTTGAGCTGGTTAGTGATTTTTTTGGGAGGAAGAAGAAGCGTGTGGATGCAGGAATGAGTGGAGGGGGGCCACCAGGGGCCCACGAGGCAGCAGGGCGCGCCCTAGGGGGGTGGGCGCGCCTTGGACCCTCGTGGCTAGGTGCTTGCCCCCTCTGTTGTGTTCTCAGTGTCAGATATTCTCAAATATTCTAGAAAAAAATCATATTTCATTTTCAGGGCATTTGGAGAATTTTTATTTTCGGGGTATTTTTTATTGCAAGGATAATTCAGAAAACAGACAAAAAATACTTTTTTTGCTTTATTTAATATAAATAACAGAAAGTAAAAGGAAGGTACAGAAGGCTGTGCCTTCTAACTTCATCCATCTCATGCTCATCAGAAGGAATCCACTAACAAGGTTGATCAAGTCTTGTTAACAAACTCATTCCGAATCGCATGAAACCGGAGAAATTTCGAATAACACTAGGTTACCTCAACGGGGATATGTACATCCCCAATAATAAGAATATCATATTTCTTCTTGACAGTAGGAAGAGGAAATTCAAAACCTCCAATAGTAATAGTTGGAATTTTTCCAATAGAATTGAACTGTGAACTTGAGGTTGTTTCCTCAGAAAGTGTACCGTATGCTCATTACCATTAACATGAAAAGTGACATTGCCTTTATTGCTATAAATAACAGCCCCTGCAGTATTCAAAAAGGGTCTACCAAGGATAATCGACATACTATCGTCCTCGGAATATCAAGAATAACACAGTCCGTTAAAATAGTAACGTTTGCAACCACAACAGGCACATCCTCACAAATACCGACAGGTATAGCGGTAGATTTATCGGCCATTTGCAAAGATATTTCAGTAGGTGTCAACTTATTCAATTCAAGTCTACGATATAAAGATAGAGGCATAACACTAACACCGGGCTCCAAGATCACATAAAGCAGTTTTAAAATAGTTTCTTTTAATGGAGCATGCTATAGTTGGTACTCCTGGATCTCCAAGTTTCTTAGGTATTCCACCCTTAAAAGTATAATTAGCAAGCATGGTGGAAATTTCAGCTTCCGGTATCTTTCTTTTATCTGTAACAATATCTTTCATGTACTTAGCATAAGGTTTCATTTTAAGCATATCAGCCAAATGCATACGCAAAAAGATAGGTCTAATCATTTCAGCAAAGCGCTCAAAATCCTCATCATCCTTTTTCTTGGATGGTTTAGGAGGAAAAGGCATGGGCTTCTGAACCCATGGTTCTCTTTCTTTACCGTGCTTCCTAGCAACGAAGTCTCTTTTATCATAACATTGATTCTTTGATTGTGGGTTATCAAGATCAATAGAAGGTTCAATCTCTACATCATTGTTATTGCTAGGTTGAGCATCAACATGAACATTATCATTAACATTATCACTAGGTTCATGTTCATTACCAGATTGTGCTTCAGCATCAGAAATAGAAATATCATTGGAATTCTCAGGTGTGTCTACAACAGGTTCACTAGAACACTACTAGGAAAACCCTTACCAGTAGCGCTATTTTTTTGCAATTAGTAGCGCGGGTAGGCGCGCTACTGCTACGGCGCTACAGCTATTTTCTAGCAGTAGCACTTGTTTTGGCCTGCGCTACTGGTAAATGAGCGCTGCTGGTAATATTTTGGCCCGCGCCACTGCTAAAGTTTATGTTTTTTTCTTCATATTTTGGTGTTGTACATGTTTAAACAGATATATCTTTTATACAATAACAACTCATCATGAACTAGTCTGTTTAAATAGCATATTCATTACCACCAGTCATCACAACCAAACAATGTTCGTCAATGAGACATCATATATATAACAAGTTGGTCACTAGTCATAATCACAACTCCTCATCCTCCTCATCAACTCCAACACATTGTAGCACATAATAACACACTCTACCTAGGACCTACTCCTCTCATAGGACCTACTCTACCCTCTCTTAGGTAAAATATCATAAAACAAGATAGGCATTGACTCTTCATTAAGGAAACTAGACTCTCCATAATGAAGAACGGAGATCATCCTGTCTCCAAGTCTTGGCATACGCACAATGTTGCTTCCAAGTAGCTCTCTATGATGGTCAACACATTTTTTCCAATCATTTATTATCATGGCTTCCTCGCTTTTAGAAATCCGGTATGGACAAGAGTGATGTGGATACTGCGGCTGACCTGGCCGTGGTGGCCGTAAGCTCATCACATCAATGCGACCTCTTGGCAACATCAGATGAGGCACACAATCCATTGGGATTTTCTGTTCAAAAACATAGTAATAACTTTGTAGTTAGCAATGTAGTTTAGTTCTAGAAAAAATTATGCAAAAGATGCACGGATGTCGTAATAGTAGAAAATCTTACCATGCTATCTCCATTGATGTTACCGTAGCACACCGCATGCACTAGTGGCACATATTGACCATAATTTTGAGGAATTCGATAATAGCTATTGTAATTCTCAAGATTAGTAAAAAATGCGATAAGACCATCTTTCTCCTTATAAGTTAATTGTGCTTCATCATTGTAGTAGTAGGTTCTGTCTACCATCTTCCGTACATTTTTAAGAATGAAAATAAGCTGTCAAATATTTTGAAATAAACAATATAAATTACTTAATAAATATGTTTGAGAAACTCACACAGCGGTAGAACTGGAAGCGTGTCAACAAGGACCCAAATGGTCATATTCTTTTCGTCGATGTCAGGATCACCAAGATCGAAGGTGAGAAACATACCCTCATGAAAATCATATGCCTTGCAAAGGGCTTCCCAATTTAGGCAACCAAAATTGGATGAGTTCACATAATTGTATAGTTTTACAGCAAAATCATAACCATGATGGGTCCTTAGTTGAATTATCTTTGTCTCCATGCTTTCATGATCTTCAAAACCCATCTTCTCCAAGACATAGCGTCTTGCATGGCATGGGATAATCTAGTTGAATTGTAAAAGACGGAAATTACACGTTGAAGAAGCAGAAAAGTCGTGCAAAAATAACAAAAAAACACTTGTCATCGTTGCGTACCATATCAACATCGAAGGTCTCTTGGAGCTTGATGCTGAAGCGCCGACCTTCTACCAGGTGAGGCCTGTCGCATAGACCGCACTCATCTTTTGTATTCAAATACATATATAGTAGTTTGTAGCACAAACCACGCTCATCTTTTGCATTTAATAAGCAAATAACTAATAGGTAATTAATAATCCATCATCGAATACATATATAGTAGTTTGTAGCAAAGATCATCATATAATATCACTAATACATCTTGAATAATAGTTCCTCTAGGTTCAATGGGCCGCGGTGGACACCCAAAGAGAAGGAACCATCACAGGATCATAGCTCCGGTGAGATCCCCAAAGAATCTGCCAGGTATTAGAGAACCTGCCGTTCACCAATGAAACCAAGTAGCGGTGGACGTGTGTGTTCTCCTCCATGACACGGTGCTATACCACCTGCGCGGGGGACTCAAGCCTCTGCACCGATGCAGGCCCACGTGACCGCCACCAAAGAAGCTCCGGGTCGACGACGGGCTGGCTCCTCACTAAGTTGTGCTCACCAGAAGGTAGCACAACCCAGTACCAGCCCAGCGGAGCCCAGTCCCGGACATGGCCCCTCGGCTCAAGCAGGAGTCCTCCACCGAGTCGACAACGAGGATGCGGGATAGGCATCGTCGACGTCGATAACAAAATGCTTAATTATGAAAACAAAATTAATAAACACTTAGCAAAATTCGGCATGACCTTTGCTAAAAGCAGGACATATCGAGCGCCTGAAATTTGCCAGAACGTAAACGAATCGACATTTCTGGCAAAACATAGGCCACTCGGAAAAATATGACATGTCCAAAATGTGACATGTTCAAAATATGACATGTCCACTGCATATTTGCATATAACAGGAAAAATTGCTTTAACTAATAACAACAATTGCTTTAACTAAAAAATACCTAGAATTTTGTTAACTACACCTAAAACAACTAAAACACCTAAAACAATTAAAACACCTAAAATTCTGTTAACTACATCTAAAACACCTAAAACACCTAAAATTCTGTTAAATACACCTAAATTCTATTAACTACATCTAATTAAAAACCTAGCTAAATTTCTGTCCTAACTTTAAAACCTAGCTAAATTTAAAAACCTAGGGTTCATACGAATTAACTAGGGTTCATACCTAATCTGTCCTAGCTAGGGTTCGATCATAACCTACATTATTCTAAGAACCTACATTTTCTCAACTATATAGGATTCAAAATAACTACTCACTAATAACTATAACTAGGGAGGGAGGGAGGAGGAGGAAGGAGGAGGGAGGAGTACCT
>NC_041381.1:169865066-169963424 GCF_002162155.2 Triticum dicoccoides
CGGCGGCCGGATCGGGGGATTGAGGGATTTGATCTATGAGTGTGAGCGTGTGAGTGTGAGTGAGTGAGAGGGGAGGGGCGCGTGGGCCGGTGCGGGGGAAGCAGAGGTGGGCTTAGCGGCAGCGCGGGGGAGGAGGCCCAGTGCTATAGCTAAAGCTGCAACAGTGGGCCGAGAGCGTGGCCCATCAACAGCAGCGCTGGCCAGGAAAATCCTGCGCTATTGCTAACGTGCGCTTGCAGCGCTGGTGTTGTCAGACCCTACTGCTAAATAGCAGTAGCGTGGGGTCTTTAGCCAACGCTACTGCTAAAGGTCTACCTATAAGCATTTTCCTAGTAGTGGAAGCATGCAAAGTCCTATCATTTTCTTCTTCGTTTTAGAAGGACTAGGTGCATCAACATTATTTCTCTGAGAATCTTGTTCAATTCTCTTAGGGTGGCCCTCAGGATACAAAGGTTCCTGAGTCATTTTACCCCCTCTAGTCATAACTCTAACAACATTATCATTTTTCTTATCATTTAATTCATTAAGCAAATCATTTTGCTTTAAGCACTTGTTCTACTTGAGTGGTAACCATAGAAGCATGTTTACTAATGAGTTTAAGTTCACCTTTAACTCTAGACGTATAATCACTCAAGTGTCCAATCATATAAGCATTACTTTTCAATTGTCTACGAACATAAGCATTGAAATTTTCTTGTTTAGCCATAAAGTCATCAAACTCATCCAAGCACTGGCTAGCAAACTTAGTAGACGGGATTTCAACTTTATCATATCTATAGAGAGAATTTACCTCTACTACCTGTGTCGGGTTATCAAGACCATATGTTTCTTCAATAGGTGGTAAATTAAGGCCATGTATTTCTTCAACAGGAGGTAAATTCTTAACATCTTCAGCTTTAATACCTTTTTCTTTCATAGATTTCTTTGCCTCTTGCATATCTTCAGGACTGAGAAATAGAACACCTCTTTTCTTCGGAGTTGGCTTAGGAGTTGGTTCAGGAAGTGTCCAATTGTTTTCATTAGTCAACATATTATTCAATAACAATTCAGCTTGATCAACTATTCTTTCCCTGAAAACACAACCAACACAACTATCCAGGTGGTCTCTGAAAGCATCAGTCAGTCCATTATAAAAGATATCAAGTATTTCATTTTTTTCTTAAGAGGATGATTAGGCAAACCATTAAATAATTGGAGAAGCCTCCCCCAAGCTTGTGGGAGACTCTCTTCTTCAATTTGCACAAAATTATATATTTCCCTTAAGTCAGCTTGTTTCTTATGAGCGGGGAAATATTCAGCAGAGAAGTAATAAATCATATCCTGGGGACTACGCACACAACCAGGATCAAGAGAGTTAAACCATGTTTTAGCATCACCCTTTAATGAGAACGGAAATAACTTAAGAATATAGTAGTAGCGAGTTTTCTCATCATTAGTGAATAGGGTGGCTATATCATTTAACTTAGTAAGATGTGCCACAAGAGTTTCAGATTCATAGCCATAAAAAGGATCAGATTCAACCAAAGTAATTATCTCAGGATCGACAAAGAAATCATAATCCTTATTAGTAACACAGATAGGTGAAGTGGCAGAAGCAGGGTCATTTCATTCTAGCATTCAGAGACTTTTCTTTCAGCTTAGCTAATAATTTCTTAAGATCGGATCTATCATTGCAAGCAAGAAAATCTCTAGCAGTTTCTTCATCCATAACATAACCCTCAGGCACAACAGGAAATTCATATCTAGGGGGAGAACCTTCATCATCACTTTCATCAATATTATCAGTTTCAATAATTTCATTCTCTCTAGCCCTAGCAAGTTGTTCATCAAGAAATTTACCTAATGGCACAGTAGTATCAAGCATAGAAGTAGTTTCATCATAAGTATCATGCATAGTAGAAGTGGCATCATCAATCACATGCGACATATCAGAATTAATAGCAGAAGCAGGTTTACGTGTCGCAAGTTTACTCAAAACAGAAGGAGAATCAAGTGCAGAGCTAAATGGCAGTTCCTTACCTCCCCTCGTAGTTGAGGGAAAAATCTTAGTTCTTTCTTCTTTCAAGTTCCTCATAGTGATCAGCAGATATAAATCCAAAGTGACTCAAAGAATAGAGTTATATGCTCCCCAGCAACGGCGCCAGAAAATAGTCTTGATAACCCACAAGTATAGGGGATCACAATAGTTTTTGAGGGTAGAGTATTCCACCCAAATTTATTTATTCGATACAAGGGGAGCCAAAGAATATTCTCAAGTATTAGCAGTTGAGTTTTCAATTCAACCACACCTGGATAACTTAATATCTGCAGCAAAGTATTTAGTAGCAAAGTAGTATGGAAGTAACGGTAACGGTAGAAAAAGTAACAGTAGGAGCAATAAAGTAACTAAGCAAAGATCAATATGTGAAAAGCTCGTAGGCATTGGATCGGTGATGGATAATTATGTCGGATGCGATTCCTCATGTAATAGTTATAACATAGGGTGACACAGAACTAGCTCCAGTTCATCAATGTAATGTAGGCATGTATTCCGAATATAGTCATACGTGCTTATGGAAAAGAACTTGCATGACATCTTTTGTCCTACCCTCCCGTGGCAGCGGGGTCCTATTGGAAACTAAGGGATATTAAAGCGTCCTTTCAATAGAGTACCGGACCAAATCATTAACACTTAGTGAATACATGAACTCCTCAAACTACAGTCAGCATCGGTAAGTATCCCGATTATTGTCACTTCGGGGTTAACGGATCATAACACATAATAGGTGACTATAGACTTGCAAGATAGGATCAAGAACTCACATATATTCATGAAAACATAATAGGTTCAGATCTTAAATCATGGCACTCGGGCCCTAGTGACAAGCATTAAGCATAGCAAAGTCATAGCAACATCAATCTCAGAACATAGTGGATAGTAGGGATCAAACCCCAACAAAACTAACTCGATTACATGGTAAATCTCATCCAACCCATCACCGTCCAGCAAGCCTATGATGGAATTACTCACACACGGCGGTGAGCATCATGAAATTGGTGATGGAGGAAGGTTGATGATGACGACGGTGATGGATTCCCCTCTCCAGAGCCCCGAACGGACTCCAGATCAGCCCTCCTGAGAGAGTTTAGGGCTTGGCGGCGGCTCCATATCGTAAAATGCGATGAATCCTTCTCACTGATTTTTTTTCTCCCCGAACATGAATATATGGAGTTGGAGTTGAGGTCGGTGGAGCTCCAGGGGGCCCACGAGGCAGGGGGCGCGCCCCCCACCCTTGTTGACACGGTGTGGGCTCCCTAGCATTGATTCTTTCGCCAATATTTTTATTAATTCCAAAAAGTTGCTCCGTGGATTTTCTGGTCATTCTGTGAACTTTTATTTATGCACAAAAATAACACCATGGCAGTTCTGCTGAAAATAGCGTCAGTCCGGGTCAGTTCCATTCAAATGATGCAAGTTAGAGTTTAAAACAAGGGCAAAAGTGTTTGGAAAAGTAGATACGACGGAGACGTATCAGGTAGCGGTACTACCTCAAAGGGTGGCGGTACTACTGCTTGCGAGCGATACTAAAAGAATACATCTGTGCCTACCACCGCTGGACTTGTGACGAGTTTTTGGTCCGGAGCGGTACTACCGCTGTATTAGCCGCAGTAGTACCGCTCTAGAGCGGTAGTAAAAAATTAGATCCGCTCCTGTCCACGGTAGTACCGCTCCAGCCTTTTCAGAACACCAAAACAGCCACAACTTCTGCAAACGGACTCAGAATTCAATGAAACCAAGTTTGTTGGAAAGCTAGCAACAAGGGTTAACACAATCTTGATAGAACTAACAATGAGAAGGAAATTAGAAAAGGCCCAAGAGAAAATGGTGAGAACCCTTCCTCGAAAAAGACTGGTAAAACCTCCAACACCGAAAACGCGATAGAAGAAGCATAAGAAATCCATTTTCAATGTACTAGAGCTTGTCACGAAGATAAACACAAGCTCCAAAACCTCAAAGGAAAATATAAATAAGAATCAAGAAAGATGATGCAAGGATGCAATGGTTTGAGCTCTCGACAAATGATACGATCACGCTACTCACTTGAGAGCCCCCCTTGATAGTACGGCTATCGATCCTATAACCCGGTCTCCAAACTATCACCATGTGACCCATAAAATATAAAACCTATCAAGGGAAAACCTTTGCCTTGCACGAAGTCCACTTGAGCTAGATGATGACGATCTTGACTCCCTCAAGTTGGACCACCTTTCTTGATTGCGTTGGGTCGATGAAGACTAGATGATTGCTCCCCCATACTCCACTATGGGTGAGCCACTCTTCGGCACATCTTCACAAGTCCATTGACACCAGAATGGACGGCAAGCATCAAGCACTTGATCTCTTCATGATGCTCCACTTGAACTTGCGCACGGCAATCTTGATGACGATCACCACTTGATGCCATCCTCTCCATTGGTTGAGTGATATCTTCCTCTTGATGCAAGCCCATGAACACGTACCTAACCCCACATAGAACTCTCACATAGACCATGGGTTAGTACACAAAGCACAATGGACAATGCTTACCATACCATGAGATCACTTGATCCCACTCGTTGTATCTTCTACGCTTTTGTGATGATCAACTTGAATCACTCTCTGTACTTAGTCTTGATCAACCTTGACTCTTTCCAACTCTATGACCAATCTTTGGATAATTCCTTAATACCACCTTGGTCAACTCATAAACTCCTTGAAACCAACACATGTACTTCAAGAAATGCCTATGGACAAATCCTTCAAATATAACTTAATGCAACCATTAGTCCATAAAGAATGTCACCAATTACCAAAATCACACATGGGGGCACTGCATGTCCTTTCACTTTGCATTCTAATAGCCTTTTCAGAGGCGTTTAGCCCACTTTCAGATGTGCTTTGTACGTATAAATAGCTCCAGGTGTCCGGACTCCAAAAGATGCAGCAACGTCACATCAAATCCTGTGATTAAAGCAGGTTTTGGTGGAATGGCTGGGAACTTTATCCCCAGCGTATGGCATAAGTGCCACGTTGGAGATGGTCTAACTCCCTTCTAGTGAGCGTCTTGCTCACTTCGCCGATAGGAGAGGTGTTGGGCCAAGCCCATGAAGAAGGGCTCGTTGTTACCGCCTATAGCTACATGCATGTACATTTTGCTGGGTTTTTTTTGCTTTTTTTTTTCATGGACTTTTTTATATATTTCACAAATGTTCTACAAGCTATATATTTGCAAAAAAAAAAAAATCTACAATGTATGAAAAGTTGCTCAACTTCTATAAGAACATGGTCATCATCTACTAAGCGAATGTTCATCATGTATTTCATAGAAAAAAAATGTTTTATCGTGTGTTAAAAATGTCCAAGCGTGCAATAAGGAAATATTCATCACATATTTTTTTGTATTCATAGTGTAATTATATAATGATTATCATGTACTCCCTCTGTAAACTAATATAAGACATTTAAGGTCTCTATTTTACAGAGGGAGTATTAAAGTTTATTCATCATGTATTTAAAACATGTTTGTATCACTAAAAGAAGTGTCGACACATTTAAAAATCTCCATGTAATTTTAAAAGGTGTTCATGCCTTTCTAATAATTTTTCATGTATTATATAGAAACTGTTCACACATTTAAAAAACATATTCACATATTTTCATATAGAAAAAGGAAAAAGAAGTGTTCACACATTTTAAAAACCTTGATTTGAGGGAAAATAATTGTTGATTTATATTGTAGAAATATTCTGTAATTTTCAAGAAGTGTTCACACAGTTAAAATACTTCTTGAATTTTTAAGAAGTGTTTCAACATTTTCTTTAATTTTTTTGGTTACAATAGAAAAATTCAAAATTAATAAAAGGGAACAAAAAAGAGAGAGAAAACTCGAAAATAGAAAATAAAAATAAATGATGAACGGCCGGATGGGTTGGAAAGGAAAACCCATACGAGATGGCTTGCGGGTGACGAAGCGTTACCGTTTACAGGTACATGCTATGCTTTCTACATTTTCCTGGTTAGTTACTCATTGTTCTTTCATTCACCCTTTTTGTATATATTGTTGAAATGTTCTACAAACTATATATTTGTAAAATATTTTTTAGAATGTATTAGAAATTGTTCAACTAGTACTAAAATAATGGTCATCATGTACTAGGGAAATTTTCATAGTGTATTTCATAAAAATGTTTTATCATTTATTAAAAATGTTCAAGCATGCATTAAAAAAATATTCATCACATTTTTATTTGTTCATAGTACAATTAGAAAAAAGGTTTGACATGTATTATTTTTTATTCATCATGTACTTAAAAATGTTTCTATAATTAAAAGAAGTATCCTCACATTTAGAAATCTTCATGTAATTTAAAAAGTGTTCATGCCTTTGAAATAATTTTTCATGTATTCATAAAAAAAAAATTCACACATTTAAAAAAATATTCATATATTTTCATATAGAAAAGGGGAAAAGAAGTGTTCACACATTTGAAAAACCTTGATTTGATGGGAAAAAGTATTGATGTATATTATAGAAATATTCATGTAATTTTGAGGAAGTGTTCACACAGTTAAAAAATTTCTTGAAATTTTAAGGAGTGTTTGAACATTTTCTTTAAATCTTGTATTTGTTACAATAGAAAATAAAAAATAATTAAAAGGGAACAAAAAGGAGAGAAAACACGAAAATAAAAAATAAAAATAAATGATGAACGGCTCGATAGGTCGGAAAGAAAAACCTGAATTAGTTTTGTTTTTGACGGAAAAAACCTGTACGAGTTGGCTTGCGCGTGACGAAGAGATTTCAAAGTGAGCTGTCCCTGCGACTGAGAGTCACCCGCGTAAACGCGACGCGTACGAAATCTGTCTGAATCCCGCGCCAAGTCGGAAACGCGCGCTGGCGCTGCCCATAAAACAGCCTCGATCCTCCTCATCCTCGATCCTTATCCTCCTCAATCCTCATCCTCGATCGCTCCTCTCATCCACCTCGATCTCCTCTGCTCCCGACGCACACGAATCCCCGCCCTTCTGCCCTGATCTGCTCTCGGCGCGCGTTCTAAGCTCAGATCATGCCGACGGCCATCCGCAAGCGCCCGGCGGCGGGACAAGAACCGCGCGTCCATGGCGGCAAGAAGCCCCGATACGCGTTCGGGAGCATCACCGACTACGAGAAGCTTGAGGTGCTCGGAGAAGGCACCTACGGCGAGGTGTTCAAGGCGCGCGACCGCCGCACCGGCAAGAAGGTCGCCGTGAAGTGGGTCCGCGGCAACGGGGCCGGCGGACACGGCCCGCCCGACATCCGCGCGATCACCCGCGAGGCCGGCTGCCTCGGCGCGTGCCGGGGTCACGAGTCGATTATCGAGATCTTGGATGTGGCGACGGATGCCGAGACAGGGGACGTGTTCCTCGTCATGGAGCTCGTTGCCGACGGCCGCACCCTCCGCGAGTCGCTCTGGAGGCCTGTATCCGAGGACGTGACCCGCGTGATGATGGAGCAGCTCCTGGATGCGGCAAAGAAGATACATGGAGCCGGCCTCATCCATCGGGACTTCAAGCCGGAGAACGTCATGGTCGGCTTCTTCGGCGGGCTCAAGGTCGGTGACTTTGGGTCGGCGATTCGGGCGAAGCCGGCCGGAGTGCCCTATGAGGAGTGCTGTGTCGGCACCCTGATTTACACATCGCCGGAGCAGCTGGAAGGCAACCGGTACTACGGCCAGGCCGTGGACATGTGGGCGCTTGGGTGCATCATGGCGGAGATGTTGGCCGGCGGGACCCTCTTCGTGGCGGAGACAGAGGAGGAGCTGCTTGCCGAGATCTACAAGCTGCGAGACCAGATCACTTCTACGGGGAAGCTGGATTTGGAGTTCTTGGAGGAGCTTTCAGAAGCCGGGCGTGAGGTCCTGACCGGCCTGCTTGCCTTCAACCCCGACGAGAGGATGACAGCGGCGAAAGCGCTCGAGCACAGGTGGTTCAGCTAGCCCAAGGCAGCAGAGCACCCTGGCTTTGTGACGTTGATGAGTTAATTAGCTTGATCTAGCAACTGATAGATGCAGTGCCACTGAGTTAGCTTAATTACTGTGTTATTATGTACTGTAGTAATTAGTTGCAGGAACCTTAGTTTATGGGTTCCTCGCCATGTAATCTTGTGATTCAGTTACTGTAGCATGGAAATTACATTACATGATGGAGCTAAAGGCCAAGTTTGAACGAACAATGTCTGAATCTGCTAAAGGCCAAGTTTCTGAATAAATCTGGTTGAACTTTCTATAACCGGTCTGAATCTGCTAAGCTTCTGAATCTGGTTGAAAAAATAGATCTTGATGCATGAACTAAATAATGTGAAGCGCAACGAAGAAAAACAAATGTTAAATGTCTCAGACCTAAGAAGGATATTCTACTAGCAAGCTGAATTTCATCGATTCAGAGCAACGCACATGAAATCTGCACAACAGTAAACACGCAATCAAGTTTTTCTATAACCAGTGAAAACTTAAATTCTCTACTGTGAACTGTGAACAGTTTGATCTGTTGCTATAGATAATTCTTGGAAGCCTACTGTTGACGCTGGAACGCGTCACACGAACACATCGATGTGTACCCGCGGCGTCGAGGGAGATGTTCCGCAACTCACACCGCGGGAGGCTGACTTCCAGCGCGATACGCAAGACAGCAAGCCGGCGCTTTTGGGACCCGAAACCCCACACGCCCGGGAGGGACCCCGTCTGGGCGCGCGGCGGCTATGGGCTGCCCTAGGTCGACCTGATCGCCTCTAGGGCCTCGAGGTTCGCCGCCCTGCAATGAAGAAGAACGAACAAAGAACAAGGAAGAAGAAGAACTAGGGTTAAGAAGAAAAATAAAAGATAAAAAGTGGTAGATTGATTGATCGATTGTGTGTTGTTCAATCGGCCATCACCCCTCAGGTATATAAGACGCGGATGGACTTCCCGTGTAAGGAAAAGGCTTGGATTCACGTCCAAAACCCTAGTCAAATTCGGATTGGTTTTGTCCGAACTTTCCAAAATTGTTCGGTTTAAACTGGCTGCACCTTGCGGGTAACATTTGAGGTGGTAAACGACCTCGGATGAAAATGAGCCCAAAAGCAATCTTGACCGTTTCGACGAGGCGAGCAACTTTTATGTTGAACGTTTTTTGATTAGAGTTCATCTTGAGGGTCAAATCGCTCGTGCAACACAGGCTGTTATTCGTGCTACCCATCAGACAGGGTGTCTGGTGGGGCGCGCCACTTTTGCCTCGTGATAGTGCTGTATTTGGATGGCTCTAACTTTTGCATACAAACTCGGATTGGAACGATTTTTATATCTAAATCGATCGTTTCGACGAGACGAAGACAATCCATGTAGATCATTTTTCCATACGAGGCAGCCTTGGGGGCGTAATGTGCCGAATAGTGTTCTGAATACAAAATCTCAGTATTTCGAACACAACTTCAGCCTTCGAGATGAGATCAGATGGCGATGGCCCAAACTTCAAAGATGTTCGTATCGACAATACGAAACTTTTTCATGTAGAACACTTCTCCATTTGAGGCCATTTTAAATAAGTTCTTGACTGTGCCAAAATCTGGTGTCAACACATGCCCCCCTGTTTTTCGGCAAAGCCTGTGTGCCGAAAAATAACTTGCACATAGCTTGCTCTAAGGACGATGTCAGCACTCCATCGGCCATTTTGGCATATTCTTAGGACGATAAATTTATATTGGTCATTGCTTGTGTGAATATTTTGACGCAAGCTTGGGTGAAACTTTCTCAACTTCCTTAACAATCCGATGATAAAGTCCCATAGATATGTATCTCAATGTCATTCTCAGAACCATATTATCACCCTTTTGCTAGGATTTTGCTGATAATCAATAATAAACTTTCTCCAATCCTTATTTTCGCCTGTATAAGAAAAATTCATTAGTGGCCGAAGCGGTGGACTTCGGTTTGGCCTTACCTATTCTGACGAGACTAAGCATCGGCTATTGATAGAAATGCAACACACCATGATTAACATAGTAGCTGGATGCTTGCTGTGCCAACTCTTTCAAATTGTCATGTCTAGAAATATGAACAATTTTATAGCAAGCCAAGGTAATTTTGCATCTAGACATACCTTAAGATAAACTATAAGTGACTCGTCAAAACATTGATAACCTTTGGATATTTGTTGTACTACTTATAATGAATCACTGAAAGCCTCAATCTGTATAGCACCTATAGCAACCAAAAGCTCCAAACCGAATAAATTTCATATTCGGCTTTGATTATTGTGTAAAAATATTTTAAGTGGCATAAGGCTTGTTTTGGTCTCCAATTGAACTAATGACGATGTTAGGATACTACACCGGCCATGCTTTGACATATTCTTAGGGCAATAGATAAATATCAGCCATTAACATGAGGTCCATATAGAATTCACTCACCAAAGTATGTATAGCCGAAATAAACAAATAAAATAGGAATAAAATATTTCGGCCCCTTTGTATTAGCAACAATGTAACTAACCAAATGTATGGTAATTTGGTAATACTCTCTCATGATATAGAAAATTATGTTGCATCCATGGATCAAAATAAATCAATGGAGGGTAATTGATCATACCTAGGGATGAATTCCATGGCAAAGGCATCAACGATATGGTTGAAGAAAATGGATGATGTGCTAACCGAAGATTTTGATGTTGTGATGCGCACCTTCGGCTTAATTGTTTGTTGCTTTCATTATTTTCCTTCTTCACTTTTATTGTACTTGTTGCAACAGAAGCATGCAAATCATTTTTGTGTTGATTGATCTTCTTGGGAACCCATGCCGTGTTCTTCTTTATCAGCTCTTATGCACTAAGATTTTGTAATTTTTTTCTTTTGCCAATATGACAAACCGAGTGGGCATCTCGGCTGTGATTTTGTTTCAACCAATGGCAACTCTTTTTGGGCCTTGTGCACCCTCAACTTCTTTTCTTCAGATTTGGCACTCTGATTTTTATCAGTTGATTGCTTCACTTCTTTTCCTTTTGTAGCCAATGTCAACACTTTAATTGGCTCTTTGTTATTTGAGATCAAATCTGAAGCAGCACACTTACGACCATCTCTTTTCACGCGGTAAACTTTCTTTACCACCTCTTTCTTCTTTCTTGAGCTCTGGACCGATTCCTTATGATTGAAACGGTCTTTGACGCGTGATTGTTCAAATGTTGATCTCCTTGGAGCTGCATAGTATTGGTGAGATGGTCTAGAATAAGATGGAGAATGTACCCTTGTATCATACCTGTCCCATGATGAATATGTATCTATATGAGCATAGGGAGGTATCCACGGCATTGGCATCGGCGGCCCAAAATAAGGATATAAATATGTTGCATTAAAATTATCACTTTGCCAATACCGATCCTCATATTTGCGCCTTGGGGGTGATCTTGGTTTCTTTGCATGATTTGGCCGATAAGCATTCTTCTCTTCACTCTTCTTTTGATATTTATCCAATAGTTCAGCAAAGGTGATTTTTGATCTCTTACACTTGCGCTTATTCCGGCCTTTGTTTTCTTTTGATTTGCTTTCATCGATCATTAGATTTGCTTGCTGCCCCCCAGTCCTTGGCGTCTCCATTGTAGCTTCGATGGAACTCCCGCCCTCAAGATTATGCTCGTTATGCTCTTCAACAACTTTTTTACTTGAAAGCTTGATCCCATCACCTGCAGCTTTTACATTCTTTTTAAATGGATCGGCTTGAAGCAGCCGATGTAAAAACTTTTTGCCATCGGGACCAATCGGAATAGACTGGTCATCTCTTGGTGTTTCAACAAACTTCAATCGTCCTTTTTCAATGGCCGATTTAACTATTTGACGAAACATGTTGCAATCCTCAAAATTATGCTTGGACGAATCATGCAACTTACAATACATTCGTCCTTGGATTGATGGCTTAACATGGTGATCAAGAATTGTAATGTTATTATTTTTCAGCAACAAATCAAATATTTTATCACACATGCTTGAATTGAAAGTATACTTCTTGTTTCCTAGCCGATCTTTCTGTTTGAACGACTTTGGAGATAAGCAAACGATTGGTTCAGATTTGGAATCTCCCCATTCGGCTATGCATTGTGTTTTCCACTCTATCTCCGATCTCTTTGGATATGATATTATATTAGCATCGGTTTTCTCAATAGAATTTAACCTTGGCTTTAAATTTCTGAAACGAAGATATTTAAAACATACATGTCTCAGTTGAGACCAAGTGTAAGCCAAGTAAGAAATAAGCAAAGCTACCCAACTAGATATGAACTTTAGAGAAAGCAACGGGAAAAGCTTTGGCTGTAACAATAAGTCATTATCGGTCTTTATAAATGGTGCAATGGGTTGACCGATATGTTCCATAACAATTTTACTGCTAACAAGTAAATTACCCTTCCTCATTGGTCTTTCAAAATTACTTATGAGAATATTTCTTATAGATGCATCAATAATGAAGTTGCGACCAAATCTGAAAATAGGTAAATTACTCGCCATGCATACCTCTTCAAATATGTTGGGAGAGCATGATAGTGGTGCCATTTGAAGAACATCTTGCTCCGTCTTTGGATGGCTCCCCAACACCTTGTCATCATCTTTTTCTTGAATCCATGCATCATTGCTTTGAAGATTTTTGTCGGCCGAACTTTGTTCGGCTACTTGTTCTTGTCCTTGAACCTTGTCAATTTCTACGGCACAGAACTCATAGGGCAGGAAGTAGGTTCCATTAACTTCAGAAAAATCAAGCACCATTGTTTTCCTATGCTTGCCATGCCCTTTCTCAATAATGCTTGCCTCTTTGGATTTGATGGATTCAGAATATATACTACTTGATTCTGCTTTTTTAACCGAAGCACTTTCATGTTCCGAATCATCCTTCTTTTCATTGATAGTACCAATTGGCAATGCTTCTTTTATCTGAGCCAATTCTTTTTCTATTTTTTTTTCTGACGGCGAGCGGCAAAATTAGCTTTAAGCTTTTTCTCAATTTTAGCCCACTCCCGATATGATTGCCCCCCAATGCTTTTAGATTCTTTCGGCAATGACACACGGGTGTTGCCGAAATTTTGCAATTGTGTAGGGGGTGTATAATATGATGTAGTACTAGGTGAAGGCATATGCAGTGTTGTAAGACCATACTTTTGCTCGCCAATTTTATCAATTGGCAAAGATTCATCTTCTTGCAAAACTCTACCTTTTATTGCGGCATAATCAGGAAATAGCCCCTTTTCATGTTGTTCAAGGCAAAGAGCACTAATTCTCTTATTTTGGGCTAAACTCTTCAATGCAGCCACCACTACCTCATCTTCTACAATGTTGGGCACAACCGCTCCTGTAAAATTTACATTCATTCGGCTATAACCAGGAAGGTGTGAAGCCGAATTATGAGCATCTACAGTTGTGTATGGTGCCGAAGAATTACTAACATGAGGTGTAGCATATGACGGTTGAGAGTAACTGGCCAAATAGCCATTAGTAGCGTGGTCAATTCTCTCATTCATCGGCATGGTTGGATTACTATATTGCACATTAGCTGCTGATGAATAAAAGGGTGAAACTGTAAGTGCATCTAGTGCCCCTTAGTGATTTTGGTGTATTGAAGACTTATAGGTTAAGTGACTGATGCGTTTGTGAGTGTACACAGGTCTATAAGTCTATGAGGAGTTTGATATTTACAGAGAAAGTCGACCCCTAAAAATGAAGCTCTTCGACTGAAGACTTTGATGTTCTGAAGACTTTCTGAAGACTTTGAAAGTGAAAAAATTGGTGTGACCTTGAAGACTTGGTATTCACTTGAGGAACATGAAGCATGAAGACTTTTGTTTTCGTAGTTTCATTTTCTCTTTCTTGAGTCATAGGAAACACCGTACTGTTAAAGGGGGTCGAGGAAATACTAAGGAAAAATTTCCATGTGATGCTCAACTCAAAATCCTACACCTACCAATCCCTTCGAGTGAAGCCATTGGAAATCTCATACAGTTCAGTCAATTTCTTCAGTGACAGAGACGCAGTTCTTCTGGTCACTGAGGACTTTGCTCTGACTGAGGAGTTAGGAATTCGCCAGTGCAAATTACCTACACAGTGAGGAACATGATAGCCCTAAGGAATTTGAGAGTCAAATTTCCGACCGTTGCTGTGCTGCGCGCCGGCTGACCAAAATATCTTATCCACCTAACGGTCATATCATTGAAGGGCATTTATGTCTTATCATGTCGGGCTGCTCCCTAGGCTATAAATAGCTGCCCCCCTACAACCACTAGTTGGTTGGCTGCTCCGAGAGAACTTGACACTTGTCATCTGAGAGCAACCCATCCTCCGAGGACTTTGAGCGAAAATCATCAAGTGAGGAAAATCCCAAAACCAAACCCCCACAAACCCAAAGTGATTGAGCATCACTGAAGAAATTGATCCTGCGTGGATCCGACGCTTGTTACCTTTGAAGACTGTGCTTCTTCCAGACGGTTGGGCGTCAAGGTCTAGAGCATCCAAGAGGAATTGTGGATCGCCAAGTGACCAAGTCTGTGAAGGTTTGGAAGTCACCTGAAGACTTACCACGAGTGATTGGACGAGGCCTGTGTGGTCTTAGTTCAAGGAGAATACGGTGAGGACTGGGTGTCCTGAGTTGCGGCTCAAAGACTGGGTGTCCGGGACTGCGTTGGAACTGGTTTACCAAATCATTGTCTTCACCAACTAACTGGTTCTATTTCCTCAACTCTTTCATTTCCTCATTACTGTGTTGTACGTTGTTCATATCTGTGCTTGAAGACTTTGACTGAAGACTTTCACAAATTCCTCAGTTCAATTTCTTCAGTCTGTCCGTCTTCATCTTGTTATCCTGTGTTTACGCTTTCTGTACTCTGTGCTAGTCTTCATTTCATCATGATGACTATGTTTGTATCCTGTTATGTTTACTTCTAAGTACTTATTCCGCTGCAAGTAGTTCTTCGCTAAGAAATTTCCTCACCAGCAAATTCCTCAGTGAAGAATTCATAAAAATCGCCTATTCACCCCCCCTCTAGTCGATATAACGCACTTTCAATTGGTATCAGAGCAAGGTACTCCCTTGTTCTGTGTGATTTTGGTTTTAACCGCCTGGAGTTTTAGTTATGTCGACCGCAGGTATGAAGAAAGTGACATGCCCTATCTTTGACGGTCATGACTATCCCAAGTGGAAGGCCATGATGAGGAAGCGCCTCATGGCAAGGAACAGCGAGCTGTGGACCGTCACTGAGATTGGTCTTACTGATCTATGCAAGATGGCAAATGCTGATGATATTCGCAAGTACACTCGACTTGACATCATAGAGAAGGATATCATCTGCTCTGCCTATCCAGAGATCAATTCGGGCGAATTATGCATCTTGGCAATTCGAAGCTCATCTGGGACCGAATCTCTGATGTCTATGAAGGTCATCGAACTCGTCATGATCCCTGGTTTGAGGACTTCAAGGAATCTCTCAAAACAATGACTTTCGAGCCAGAATCATCATCTTCTGCATCTTGTCTCATGGCAAACGGTGCTGAGGTAACCGAATGCTCCTCATCCGAGTCTTGTGATGATGAATCTAATAATGATGAATCTGACAATGATGAATCTGATGATGATATTGAATCCTGCTATACCAAACTTATTTGCATTGCCTCTAAACAACAAACGGCTTTAGAACAAACTCAAGATATGCTAAAAAAAGTGATAATATGTTGCACAAAGAAATGAATCAGTCAAAAGCATTGGGTGAATGTCTTCAGAGAATTCACTCCAAGTTTGACGCCCTTCAAGATCAACATAATACCCTCTTGACTGATCACGAGAAGCTTTCTCTTGAATCTCTTCAAAGAAAGGAAGATCTTGAAAAGCTAAGAGTGTGTTATGAAGATCTTCAGAAGGAGCGCGATTCATTTCTAGCTCAACAAATCAGCGCTTCTCAGGAAGAATTTGTTCCCCCATGCTTAAAGTGCATTGAACGTGAATCTGCTAATTCTTCACCTGAATGTTCAAATGCTTCAACTGTTACAAATTCTTCATCTGCCTCTTCCATCACTAATTCCTCATCTGAGGACATTGCTAGCATCACTGACAATGCAGGGCTGAAGGAACTGTACATGACAGGCATGTACAAAAGCCTCAAAGGGCATCAGACACTTTGTGATGTGCTCAAAAAGCAGATCCTCAACAGAAACCCTAGGAAAGAGGGTATTGCCTTTGAGAGGAAACTCAATGCTGATGGAACATATTGGAAGCCTGAGCAGTACCCCAAAACCTCATGGGTTGCTGCAAAGGGACCTCCAGTTGATCCATCTAACTTATCTGGCTTTACATGTGAATCTCCTCATTCTTCTGATGAGTCATTTGACTCCAACTATAAACTGTTCAAAAATCAGAATGGTGAAGTATTTGCTAGATATGTTGGCACTAACTGCAGGAACGGTTCCCCTATGAAGAAAATCTGGGTTCCCAAAAGTTGTGTTGAAAGTCTTCAGGTGAATGTCCTCATGACACCACCTGTGAAGAACAGGAACCCCAGATCAAATTCTTCATATGGACCAAATTCTTCACATGGATCAAATTCCTCAACTGGATCAAAGTCCTCATATGATTATCATCGTGCTAACAACTCTGTGTCGCAGGGTAGAACTAAGGGCTATGAATATGTGCATTATTCTTCAAACCATTATGTTCATAAGTCCTCGAAGAATTACTCTGCTTATTCATATGCTTACCCTAACCCCTCTTATGTGAAACGAAATGGCTTGGCATCTTTGCCACCTTTCTCATATGGTGCTCGCAGAATGATGAACTCTTTGCCACCCCTCCAGATGTGGGTGGTGAAGAAAAAGAACTAATCTCTTCTGCAGGGTCAGGTCTCCAGACGTGCTTTAACGTCTGAAGAATTTGTTGGGGACCTGACGAAAGTGCCTAAAAGGACGCAGGCAAATCATGATGAAATGAACTTTCATTTCACACATCCTAATACTGCTATATCTGTTTACTGCTTGATGAAATTCATCTGATGAACTTGATATCATATTCTTCACTGATGAAGCATATGAGATTGTAAGCTACACTAATTCATCTGCAGGATGATCAACCCAAAACCACTGAATGGGTCCTCGATAGTGGATGTACAAATCACATGACTGGTGACAAGAATCTATTGATGGATGCTCCCTTATCACCGTCACCTCTGAAGCATATCATCTTTGCTGACAAAGGCAAAAGTCAGGTATTGGGTCTTGGTAAGGTTGCTATCTCTAAGGATAAGCACATGGACAAAGTCATGCTTGTTGAGTCCTTAGGATACAATCTCATGTCAGTCTCAATGCTTTGTGATCTTGATATGGTTGTTGTCTTTGGCAAATATCGCTGTGTTGTGATTATGGAAGCTGACAATTCCAAAGTCTTCGAAGGCTTTAGGAGAGGAGATCTGTATATTGTTGATTTCTCTACAGGACCACAACCAGCCGTGTGTCTACTTGCAAAAGCTTCAGAAGGCTGGCTATGGCATCGACGACTTGGTCACGCAGGCATGAGGAATTTGAACACGCTTGCGAAGAAGAAGCATGTCATTGGCATTGAGAATGTCAAATTCCTCAAGGATCACTTATGCGGAGCATGTGAAGCTGGAAAATGACCAAGGCCAAGCATCCAGTGAAGACTATCATGACCACTACCCGTCCATTCGAATTGCTTCACATGGACCTCTTCGGACCTAATCATTATTCAGCAGTCACTAATGATTCATCTCTATATGGTTTTGTCATTGTTGATGATTATTCTCGATATACATGGGTACACATTGTTACTTACAAACATGAAGTGCAGGAAGTCTTCAAACGATTTTCCTCGAGGGCTTCAACCAACTTTGGTGTGAAGATCAAGCATATTAGAAGTGACAATGGAACTGAGTTCAAGAATTCCGGTCTTGATGCCTATCTTGATGAACTTGGTATTACTCATGAGTTATCTGCTCCCTATACTCCTCAGCAAAATGGCGTCGTGGAGCGCAAGAACAGAACTCTTGTTGAGATGGCTCACACTATGCTTGACGAATACAAAACGCCTCAGCGTTTTTGGATTGATGCAATTGATACTGCTTGCCACATCATCAACAAAGTATATCTTCACAAATTCTTCAAGAAGACTGCCTATGAACTCCTCACTGACAAGAAACCCAATGTGAGTTATTTCAAAGTCTTCGGTGCTAAATGTTGGATTAGAGATGCTCACCACAACTCTAAATTTGCACCGAAAGCACATGAAGGTTTTATGCTTGGTTAGGAAAGGACTCGCACACCTACAGAGTCTTCAACATTGTTCTTCACAAGATTGTTGACACTGTAGATGTGCGGTTCGATGAAACTAATGGCTCGCAAAGAGAGCACCTACCTTCTGTGTTAGATGAACCAGCACCTGAAGATGCTATCAAGCTCAAGGCAACTGAGGATGTCATTCCGACTGAAGAATCTACTGAAGAATTCATTCCTGTTCATGAAGAACGTCGAGCTGATGCACCTGAAGAACAAGATGAGGAAAATGGTGCTGAAGAAAATGCTGATTAAAATCCTCAGCGACAACCAACTCATCCACGCGTTGCAAAAGAAGTGCAAGTGGAGAAGATCATCGATGACATTAGCGCACCAGGTCCTCTCACACACTCAAAAGCATCACATTTATCTAACTTTTGAGGGCACTATGCTTTTGTCTCTATCACAGAGCCCACTAAGGTAGATGAAGCATTTCTGGAGCCGGAGTGGATTCAGGCTATGCAAGAAGAATTACATCAGTTCGAGCTGAACAATGTCTAGGAATTGGTCAATCGCCCAGATCCTCGCAAGCATAATATCATTGGCACAAAGTGGATCTACCGCAACAAGCAAGATGAAAATGGCCTTGTGGTGAGGAATAAGGCACGACTAGTAGCTCAAGGCTACACGCATGTTGAAGGAATTGATTTCGATGAAACTTTTGCACCTGTTGCTAGACTTGAGGCTATTCGCATATTACTTGCTTACGCTAACCATCATGACATCATCTTATATCAAATGGATGTGAAAAGTGCATTCCTCAATGGTAAGCTTGAGGAAGAAGTATATGTTGCTCAACCCCCAGGTTTTGAAGATCCCAAGAATCCTGACAAAGTCTTCAGACTCAATAAGGCTCTCTATGGCCTCAAGCAAGCCCCTCGGGCGTGGTATGATACATTGAAGGAATTCTTCGTGAAGAATGGCTTCACACCCGGTTCACTCGACCCTACTCTTTTTACTAAATCACATGATGGTGAACTGTTTGTGTGCCAAATATATGTTGATGATATTATCTTTGGCTATACTGACCAACGTTATAGTGATGAATTTGCCTATATGATGAGTGAAGAATATCAAATGTCTATGATGGGAGAGTTGAAATTCTTCTTAGGTCTTCAAATTCGTCAGTAGCGCAATGGCATATTCATATCTCAGGAGAAATACCTCAAAGATGTACTGAGGAAATTCGGCATGCAAGATTGCAAAGGCGTCAAAATTCCTATGCCCACAAATGGCCATCTATGCACTGATGAAAATGGTATTGACTTCGATCACAAGGTATACCGCTCCATGATTGGTTCCATATTATACTTATGTGCATCTAGGCCAGATATAATGCTTAGTGTTTGCATGTGTGCCCGATTTCAAGCTGCACCGAAGGAATCACACCATAAGGCTGTGAAACATATTCTTCGATATCTAGCTCACACACCAACACTAGGATTATGGTACCCCAAGGGCTCTGCTTTTGATCTCATTGGATATTCTGACTCTGACTATGCTGGTGATCGTGTGGACCGCAAGTCAACATCTGGCACTTGTCATTTCCTCGGACGATCTTTGGTCTGTTGGTCCTCGAAGAAACAGAACTGCGTATCACTGTCTACTGCTGAAGCTGAATACATTGCTGCTGGCTCATGCTGTGCTCAACTGCTTTGGATGAAGCAAACCCTCAAGGACTATGGCGTCAACGTGAAGAATGTGCCTCTCCTCTGCGACAATGAGAGTGCCATCAAGATTGCTCACAACCCAGTTTAGCACTCGAAGACAAAGCACATCCAGATTCGTCATCATTTTCTTCCTGATCATGTGTTGAAGGGTGACATCTCCATCGAGCATGTGAAGACTAAAGAACAGCTAGCTGATATCTTCACTAAGCCCTTGGACGAGAAGAGATTTAGCAAGTTGCGGTGTGAGCTAAATATCTTAGAATCTTCGAATGTTCTTTGAAAAGGACACACATCCTAACCCTTATGCAGAATTGATGACTTAGATGTGCAACACATGAAGAAACGTTTTTCTTCAATCAATGAAGAATAACACTCTAAGTGTGAAGAAATTAATGAAGAATTTGATTCTCAGAACCCTACGACAATTGTACGCGGTGTCTGAAATCATCATTCTTATACGGTGGGTCACGCCACCACAAAAAGTTGAAAATCTTCAATTTGAGTTTTTCCTCATTTTTGAAAGTCTTCAGTTTTTCAAATTCTTCAACTTTGCAAAATCTTCACTGTTTCCGTCGTTTTTCTTCATTGGCTATATATATATATATGAGTTTATGTCCTCTACAGCATTCACTTAACGCTATTTCTTCAAGTTGTGATTTCTGCTAAGTGAATGTGATCGGACCCTTCCCCCTCTATGCTACACTCAACCCAATCTATTCACAAATTCTTCATGTGCGTTCTGATTGAAACTCGTTCAAAGTCTTCACTGTGTCCTTGTCAGCTGAAGAAATTGCGAACGAAACTTTAAAACAAATCTTATCCAGATTTTTGGTTTTACCGCTCAAACCGTTCCGCATCCCACGATGCATTATTTTATTCACCCATGATCTTACACGATCTCATCTGCACAATACGTGGGTGACACATGTCGCGTGAAGAAGAAAGGGCAGGGGCATGTTCGTCCCAAAATCTTCGGGCAAACAGTTTTTACCGTGGCTATAAATACCCCTCTCCCCTTCCTTACTTCATTTACTCCGCTCGGTCGCTGTCTCTCACTCGAGCTCTCCTCAAACCCTAGCGCCACCGCTACTCCATCGCCGCCGGTGAGGAAGAGCTTCACTGCCTCGACCTCGTCGCCGTCGTACTCGCGCCGACTGCGGAAATCTTCACTCCGCCGCCGCCGTAGCCATCTCCCTCTGCCAAGTTAGGGCGTGGGAGATCTAACTTGACGAACTTCATCGCTGTTCATCTCTGTTCGTCGTGTTCTTCAGTTCGGGTAATTAAAAGTCACTTTTATTACTCGCCTTGATTCTCAAATTTTCTGAAAATCTTCAAAGGTGTTTTATTCTTCAAATCTTCACATATGAACACCTCACACACTGTATGCTCTTGATCCATCTCTCTAAGCACTCATCTCTTCAAGATTCCTCAATTGTGCGGATTTTCAATCTATGCAACTCTGGAACCTAAGACAAGAACGCTTAGTGAAATTCCTCAAGGCTCAACTGGTCAAATTCCTCAAAACTTGTCTTTTTGAAAAATCTTCTGAGAACGCATATGACCTCTCCAAATTCCTCGCACCTACACTCTATTCACAGGTACTCATGTCCGCTGCTGAATCACTAGGTTCTCATCAACTTAACTCATTTGCAGCGTTCCTCGAAGAAAAACTGCATACTTCTTTAGAGTGTTCAATTGTTCAAATTCCTCATCTGAAGAAAATGGCTGAAGGAAAGAGACCGCAGAAAGGAGGAAAGAAACCGGAGGTCATGACTGCTTTCGAGATCCCTGATGAAATATACAAGGATTATTGCACACCTGATGAAGCCAAGTTTGGTAAAGAAAACAAGAATCAGCACAAAGTGCGCATTCAGAGGATTGAACGAAGATGGGCACGAGAATGGAGGGAATATCGATATGTTACTCCAAAGTACATGAAGAAATTCGCCTTAAATCCTCCATGCCAAAGAGCTCCATTGGCACCTGGCCAAGTCGCTGATCCCACTAGCATCAAAAGTGGTGAAGACTTTCCTGAAGAATGGGCTAGGCGCCAAGCAAAATTGGCAAGACAAGCCAAGGAGGCAGTGAGGAAATTCAATGAGGATTCTGCTGCTGCTGCTGCCGCTGAGACCTCGGTCAAGCCGAGGAAATCAATGCCGAAGAAGCCTGCTCGCAAGCCAAGTGCTTCACCATCAGCGCCCTCACGGCCAAGTTCCTCAGCCGCGCCCTCACGGCAAATTCCTCAGACTACCGCTGCTCCACCAAAGTCCTCAGCAGCTCCCTCCAAGTCCTCAACTCCTGTGCATCTGGCTACATGTCAAAGGACTCAGGGTTTCTCAATTGCTTATGGTGTCTCAGCGAGTTCCTCAGCTGTACCAATGTCCTCATCAGGCCCCACTCTGCTGAAGACAAAAGCAACAGCTGGACGCGGTCCTCGGCCAAGTCCAAGAAAGAAACAGGTTGCTTTCCAAGTGCCCTCTGATGATGAGGCTTCTAATGAAGAACTTGCAGAAATCATCAGAGACAGACAAGCAAAGGCCGCCAGAGCCAAACGAACACCTGTGCTCCTGCTTCTAGATCCGAAGAAGATCCTCGACTATATTGACTTATGGCATAAGGATCCAAACACTCCAATGCCTGATCTGCCTCTGACCCCTGGTCAAAGTCATATGCTGACCCATTTCATCTCTCAAGAGAAATGGAAGTTTGAAAAGGCTCGTGAGATAAAGAGAGCACAAGCTAGAAAGGAGAAGCTTCTGAAGAAGAACGTTGTCAGACTAACACCTGAAGAACTTCTCAAGGCTCAATCTGAGATCCAAGCCCTCAGCAAGGACTTTGATGCATACAATGCTGATTGGAAAGGAGCCAAAGTGAGATTCGTAAATTTGACGAAGAAAATGACAACTGTTGCAGCCCCATCGCAACAAGAAAATCCTCAGGCTGCAGACTCTGCTCAGCCTGCTGAAGAACATGCCAGCACTGCTGATGACTTTCAGCCTGCTGATGAGAATAAAAGTTCCAGGGCTGATGACTCCATCCCAGCCGCTGAAGAAATTCCCAGGGCATCCACTAGTGGTGCGCCTGAAGAAACTGAAGAGATCAGGGCAACTGCACCAGTTGCGCCTGAAGAAAATGAACCATAGTCCTCAGCTCCTCCCGCGCCAACACCAACTCCAATTCTTCCTTCTGCTTATGAAGTGAAGAAGACCAAGGCTGCAGAGCGAGCTGCAGTGAAGAAAAGGAAGGCATCAGCTACGTCAAATTCTTCAGCCGCGAAGAAAATGAAGCCAATGACCAGCTCGCTTGAAAATCCTATTGATGCCATTCCGCTTTCCTCCATGTCATCCAAGGAAATTGTTCCTTATGGAGAAGACTACAAGATCCCAAGCGGATGTGATGAAGAAAATCATTTTGTTGCTACCTCAGAGCAGTTTGATGAAGAAATTGAAGTGGAAACATTCCCTTAAACGCCAGTCATTTCCTCACCTATGCCTCAGTTCACAGCTGAAGAGGCTGGTGTTGAGGAAATTGAAAAAGAAGATGAAGATGTGGATATTGGATGCACTACACCAGTGATGAACGATGATTTTTGGGAAAATCAGCATCCCAATACTCCTCTCTTCACTCCTATTCAACAAATTCCTCAGTCCCCGGCTAGAACTGTTCAAATGGGCTCTGAAGAAACTCATCCCACATCGTCTGTTCATGAAGAAATTCCAGCCGCTAGTGCTGAAGAACCTGCTGCTGCTGATCCCCAAACTGCACAAGAAGAGGAACCAGAAATTCCTCAGCTTGAAGCACCTGAGATCGTCATTCCTGAGGTTGTACTGCAAATCACTGACACTCCTCTGCCCAAACCGAAGAATCCGTTCTCTAGCAAGCAAAAATTCAAGACTGATGACTTCTTTTCTGAGCATGTGTTCTTCACTGATTACAATCCATATGACTCTGCTCGCATAAGGAAGAGACGTTTCTGGACTGCTACTCAAGCCATCTTCTATTCCTCAGTGCTCTTTGACAAGGACAAAATCTTCGATCATGAACATATTCCTCACGTGGATATGGAATCTCTGCCGTGCTTCGAGCCGGTCCTCCGAGTTATTCACGATGCAGGACTACTGAACTTCTGCACTGATATCTGTGATTGGAATGAAGAACTCATTCTTCAGTTCTATGCCACTTTGCATATCACCGGAGATGCTGAAGATATCAATTCATGGGTGCTGGATTGGATGACATAAAACACTCACTATAAGGCACCAGCAACTGAATTGCTTCGTGTCCTTCCTCTTGATCCTCCCCATGCTAGTGCACGTTGCATCTACAATGACCGCAAACTGACAGATCATTATATGCAAGTGCTCATGAAGCCTTTGAAGCCAGGGCAGGCCCCACGAACCAAATTCCTCGTCAAGGAATTGCTATATGTGCCTCGGACTGTCTATCGCATCCTGACGAAGACAATGAGTCCTATCAAAGGCCACGACTCAAATGATGAAGATGTTGTTGGCATCATGAAGAATATGCTTTTTAACATCATTCATGGCGTTCCCGTCAACTTCCATGATTTCTTCATGAGGACTCTGGCTAATGTTGCTATGTCACCTTTTGAGCTGAAGCCCTATGCGCCTTGGATTATGAGATTCATAAGGGCAAGATCTTCACTGAATTACAAGGCTGACACTCTGAACCATGGTAGCTACTTACCGCCCATTGAAGTCCTCAAGCGACCAGTTTCATCATCTGATGATAAGGGCAAGGCAGCTGCTGTGATCGATGAAGGCACTCGTCCATTGGATGGTCAATTCCGTCTAGCTACATCTTACTCCACCAATGACGATTCTGCAACACATGACACTGCCGCAAATACATCAGCCAAGCAAAAGCCTCAAGCAACAGCACCCAGGGTGATGACTGACCGTGAGTTACTCCTCAGTCTTCATCAGAAGGTTGATCGCAATCACAAATGGGTGAAGCGTCAGTTTGCTGCAATTCTTCACAACATGACCTCAACCCATAATGCAGTGAAGAAAAATCAGTATCACCTTCATGAAACCCTCAACCGCACCTGGGCTGTTCTCACTCATGTATATTCCGCGGAAGAACTGAAGACTATGGGTCTCCAGGAAGCATTTGACTGGTCTGCACCACCTCTGAAGAAATTCAAGAGAGTCAAAGTTCCTGATCTGGTGGCCAGTTCTTATTCTTCATCGCGTGAAACTGATGAGCATGAAGATTTGGACGACACTGCGGCAGGCCCTACTTCAACGAACAACCCCGACAAGGCTGGCGCTCCTCCATCGACTTGAAATTCTTCAGGGGCGTTAGTCCTCAGTTTCGATCCTTTTGGTCATTTGATGACAAAGGGGGAGAAATCTGAGTTAGTCTTCAAGCGGGTTTATATTATGGGCGTTTTGTTAAGTTACAACTCTCGTTCTTCTGAAACCTTTTATTGGATCGAGTTGTAATCTTAAATCCGATGGTGCCCTGATACTTTTGAACGGTGCATTGTGCTCTGACTTTGATGCACTGTGCTCTGATACTTTTGATGTGTTATTCTGCATGCTTATTCCTCGTTAATATTATTGCACTCATGCTGAATCTCATCAGGCACCATATTTCATCATGCATTTCAAATTCTTCATATTATATATCAAATGCGTGTATGAATTACAAGATATAGGGGGAGATCTCCATGATTCAATTCTTCAAATGTGCATTGCCTGAAAAGCAAATTCCTCACTATGCACATATTCAGGGGGAGTTCTTCTATATCTTGCAATCAAATTCCTCAATATCAGTATTTACACTTCATATGTTTATCCCCGTTGAAAACTTAACCTATGTTGTCATCAATCACCAAAAAGGGGGAGATTGTAAGTGCATCTAGTGCCCCTTAGTGATTTTGGTGTATTGAAGACTTATAGGTTAAGTGACTGATGCGTTTGTGAGTGTACACAGGTCTATAAGTCTATGAGGAGTTTGATATTTACAGAGAAAGTCGACCCCTAAAAATGAAGCTCTTCGACTGAAGACTTTGATGTTCTGAAGACTTTCTGAAGACTTTGAAAGTGAAGAAATTGGTGTGACCTTGAAGACTTGGTATTCACTTGAGGAACATGAAGCGTGAAGACTTTTGTTTTCGTAGTTTCATTTTCTCTTTCTTGAGTCATAGGAAACACCGTACTGTTAAAGGGGGTCGAGGAAATACTAAGGAAAAATTTCCATGTGATGCTGAACTCAAAATCCTACACCTACCAATCCCTTCAAGTGAAGCCATTGGAAATCTCATACAGTTCAGTTAATTTCTTCAGTGACAGAGACGCAATTCTTCTGGTCACCGAGGACTTTGCTCTGACTGAGGAGTTAGGAATTCGCCAGCGCAAATTGCCTACACAGTGAGGAACATGATAGCCCTGAGGAATTTGAGAGTCAAATTTCTGACCGTTGCTGTTTTGCGCGCCGGCTGACCAAAATATCTTATCCACCTAACGGTCATATCATTGAAGGACATTTATGTCTTATCATGTCGGGCTGCTCCCTAGGCTATAAATAGCCGCCCCCCTACAACCACTAGTTGGTTGGCTGCTCCGAGAGAACTTGACACTTGTCATCTGAGAGCAACCCATCCTCCGAGGACTTTGAGCGAAAATCATCAAGTGAGGAAAATCCCAAAACCAAACCCCCACAAACCCAAAGTGATTGAGCATCACTAAAGAAATTGATCCTGCGTGGATCCGACGCTTGTTACCTTTGAAGACTGTGCTTCTTCCAGACGGTTAGGCGTCAAGGTCTAGAGCATCCAAGAGGAATTGTGGATCGCCAAGTGACCAAGTCTGTGAAGGTTTGGAAGTCACCTGAAGACTTACCACGAGTGATTGGACGAGGCCTGTGTGGTCTTAGTTCAAGGAGAATACGGTGAGGACTGGGTGTCCTGAGTTGCGGCTCAGAGACTGGGTGTCCGGGACTGCGTGTCCTCGAGTTTAAATACCCAGCCGCTCCAACCAGACGTACAACTGAGACAGCAGTTGGAACTGGTTTACCAAATCATTGTCTTCACCAACTAACTGGTTCTATTTCCTCAACTCTTTCGTTTCCTCATTACTGTGTTGTACGTTGTTCATATCTGTGCTTGAAGACTTTGACTGAAGACTTTCACAAATTTCTCAGTTCAATTTCTTCAGTCTGTCCGTCTTCATCTTGTTATCCTGTGTTTACGCTTTCTGTACTCTGTGCTAGTCTTCATTTCATCATGATGACTATGTTTGTATCCTGTTATGTTTACTTCTGAGTACTTATTCCGCTGCAAGTAGTTCTTCGCTAAGGAATTTCCTCACCGGCAAATTCCTCAGTGAAGAATTCATAAAAATCGCCTATTCACCCCCCTCTAGTCGATATAACGCACTTTCAGAAACACTTTCTTGTATGGCATTGGAAATTCTAACTTGGGGTGTTTCAAATTGATTAATCGAACTCATCATGTTGCTCATCGGCATATGAATTTGTGGGGTTGCCGATGCATGGGAGTTGGGATACATATGTTGCATGTTGCTAAATTTATAAGAATTTGAAACATGAAGATTGTTTTGCATCGGCCCTTGCACATAATTAGATGCATGATTGATAAAACTAGGGCTAGCCGATACATTATGCTCAATAGGTGATCCAGCAACAACATATGGATTATTTGCATCTACAAAGGGGAATTGGGTACTCATATTACCTTTGTAGATTGCAGCAACTTGATGATGATCTCTTCGTAGCAAGAACGGGCTGGAGACCGTTCAAAGCTTCGTCCCCAGCGGAGTCGCCAAAACGTGTGTTGACGCTGGAACACGTCACACGAACACGTCGATGTGTACCCGCGGTGCCGAGGGAGATGCTCCGCAACTCACACCGTGGGAGGCCGACTTCTAGCGCGATACGCAAGACAGCAAGCCGGCGCTTTTGGGACCCGAAACCCCACACGCCCGGGAGGGACCCCGTGTGGGCGCGCGGCGGCTATGGGCTGCCCTAGGTCGACCTTGTCGCCTCTAGGGCCTCGAGGTTCGTCGCCCTGCAATGAAGAAGAACGAACGAAGAACGAGGAAGAAAAGAACTAGGGTTAAGGAGAAAAGATAAAAGATAAAAAGTGGTAGATTGATTGATCGATTGTGTGTTGTTCAATCGACCATCACCCCTCAGGTATATAAGAGACGGTTGGACTTCCCGTGCAAGGAAAAGGCTTGGATTCACGTCCAAAACCCTAGTCAAATTCGGATTGGTTTTGTCAGAACTTTCCAAAATTGTTCGGTTTAAACTGGCTGCACCTTGCGGGTAACTTTTGAGGTGGTAAACGATCTCGGATGGAAATGAGCCCAAAAGAAATATTGACCGTTTCAACGAGGCGAACAACTTTTATGTTGAACGTTTTTTGATTAGAGTTTATCTTGAGGGTCAAATCGCTCGTGCAACACAGGCTGTTATTCACGCTACCCATTTCTGGTGGGGCACGCCACTTTTGCCTCCTGATAGTGCTGTATTCGGATGGCTCTAACTTTTGCATACAAACTCGGATTGGAACGATTTTTATATCAAAATCAATCGTTTCGATGAGACGAAGACAATCCATGTAGATCGTTTTTCCATACGAGGCAGTCTTGCGGGCGTAATGTGCCGAATAGTGTTCTGAATACAAAATCTCAGTATTTCGAACACAACTTCGGCCTTCGAAATGATATCAGATGGCGATGGCCCAAACTTCAAAGATGTTCATATCGACAATACGAAACTTTTTCATGTAGAACACTTCTCCATTTGAGGCCATTTTAAATAAGTTCTTGACTGTGCCAAAATCTGGTGTCAACACCTACTTACTTCTGTTCAACAGTCAAAGCTTGTCTAGTGGTAACCGATTCCTGTAGAAGAAGATGGCAACAGATAATACAAGGATAGAAAAGATGGCAACAAATGTGCTTCATACATAGTATGTTTTCTGGTCCTTTGACAAGGTCTTCTAGTTATTCAGAAGCTTGCCATTTCCGTTTGGGAAAAAAAGAGAGGAGCAAATAATGGATGCTTGCATTTCCTTTTGGATGGTAGCATTTTTACTGTCTTGAATTGTTAAGTTAAGAATGGATGCTTGCATTTCCTTTTGAGAAAAAAGAGAGGAGCAAATAATGGATTTGAGCTTTGCCGAAACATTATACTGTCTAGAAAATTCATGGCAACAGGGCCAATGGTTGAACATATAAATCTTTTTCAAGTATTATTTGTGTACTCAATAATTTCTTCTTCTTCTTCTGGGTGGTTGGGGGTTTATTTTGGGATGATTCATTGAAATCGGGGAAGACCTTGTCATGCTTATTTGGAGTCACTAGGGTGAATTAATTCTGATCCCAGTCTATATTTTTCTTTCAAAGTAAGTCAGTCTAGCGTTTGCTGTACTACTGGCAGAACATATACTATTTGCTAGCTTTTATTACCTCATTTTTACCCTCTGCCGCTCTTGAATCGGACTAAATCTTATGATAATGATGGCGACTGTTGGTACTTTAGGTGATATATGGCTCATCAAAACTGAATTTTAATGCATGGCTGTACGGGCTAAAGTTTTAATTTAAAGGCAGCAACTATACCAGTGTGTGTTAGAGAAATGTACATGCAATCTACCTTGTGCCTTGCATGCATAGGAACACTTGATTGTCATGAGTGTGCCTCTTGGTCTATTATAATACAGTACTAGAGATGAGAATGGATGGAGTTCTTTTTTTTGAAACGCGGTCCCTTAGGGCCCGATTCATTAAAAAAGGTCCAAGAGAGTTGCCTAGACGAGAATGGATGGAGTTCATTTACCTTGTCATGCTTTTTTGAAACACGGATGAAAACCGTTACAACATGCTCACAGAGAAGGCACACGGCGACCTGGCACCCACAAGACCAACACACACCGTCGAGGCTGCCCGCAATGTCATCGTCATCACCTCTGCCCGAGCAAGCGACTCTGACTTCGTCGTTGACGACCCGTCAAGACACCTCCGCCGAACGGTACATGGAACCCTGCTAGCCTAGGCCAAACAATCGACCGCACGCGTCAAGGACGAGGCAGCTCCGACTTTGATGACGAGCCTCGCAGGAGAAAAGGAGCACGCCTTGCACCGACAGAGTCCAATCTGCCCATTGCTTGGCATCGTTGCTGCAGTGTCGCCCCGCAATACCGCAGCTCCGACTTCAACCTCAGGAACATGCCAGACGGTCGACGACGAAGGCAAGCCACGACCCTGCTCATCTTGCAACCATCATCATCGCCACACAAGTCGCAACGCAACAACTGCACCACCAGCCGGGCAGCTGTCGACCATGATGTCGTGCACGTCCAGCCTCAAGGAAGAGCGAGAGGGATCACGATCTTCAAGGCGACGCCCTCAAGAGGGAAAGCGGTGTTGGAGACGCCGCCGCCGCCCGATCCTACAAGACGATCTTGGCTTTCATCCGAAGAGCTTGATCTAGGAGATGAGGATGCGCGGATCTCCCCAGTGGAGCCTCCAAGAAGGATGACAATGCCCACAGGTGTCGCCCCTGCCGGCCAATAACCCCGGCCATACTTTCGCCCGGAACAACACAACCTCACTCCGACGCAGTTGGCGATGCCAACCAGCACCTCCATCGCCCGAGCCTCCACTAATCCGCACACCCTGCATAGCGACCGCACCATTACCAAATAGGACCACCACCACACCTTGCTGCCATTGAAGCTGCCCAGCAACACCAGTGGCGTGCCAGATCTGGTCGCCAGCCAGACCCAGCAGCCCGCCTCCGCAGGGCAGCCACCAGAGGAGCACGACCCTAGCCAGCGACCACGCAAGAAGCGCGTCGCCTGCGAGAAGTGGTGGGAGGGCCGCCACCCCAACCCAACCAAGCCGGCCAGATCTGAGACGCGAAGCAGAGCCTCGTGTCAGACCGCAGGGAGCCACGGGCGCCGTCCCTCGAGCAACAACCGGAGCCAGAGAACCACCGGAGGAACCACCCACCAGATTCACAGTCCTGGCCACCGGATCACCGCGAATCGCCGGGCCGCCGAGCAGAAGAGGGTGTCGGATTCAGGGCTCCGTAGACCCAAGAAGGTTCGAACTCTGGGGCATGTGCGAAGAACTCAACCTCTCAAGCCTACCAACTCGTCGCCCCACGGCCTAGCCTAGCCGGACTCGCGTGAGCGGGGAAGAAGATGAACACAACAGTTTACCCAGGTTTGGCCCACCTTGCGGTGTAAAACCCTACTCCTGCTTTGTGGTGGATTGGCCTCACGAGGGGTTGAGGATGAACTAGTACAGTGGATGAACAACCTCGCGAGGGCTATGTTGGTGAGGGTCGAAAGGATCTGATCCCTCTCTACGGTGGCGGCTAACCTATACTTATAGTGGCCTTGGTCCTCTTCCCCCAAAATGTAGGCGGGAAGGGATCCCACATTGGCCAATTTGAAAGGGGACAAGTAGTATATCTTATCCTGACGAAAGGTGGTCTTCGCCTGCAAAGCTTCTGGTCGTGACGCAGTGATGGGCTCGGCGATGACATCCGTCCTGCTGAGCATGATCTTGGAAACCTTTGGTAGATTCCTCAGGAACACACGCCTGTCCTTGCCTCTTTAGCACCAAAGAGGAAACCGCCCCCTCTATGCCCGCTAGCGCCCGCCTGGCCTTGGTCGTCATGGCTTGCATCATGGCAGCCTAATGAGGCTGGTACCTACATAGAAATCTCCGCTCCTCTGGAGGCAGCGTGGGGAGGCCGCCACCTCCAGAGGTCTTCGTGTCGTCCACCCCGCGAGGCCAGGGGGCCCTCGCGAGGGTCTTGTCTTGGCTGTCTTGTAGATGGGCCACACCAGGCCGTCGAGGGAGCCTCGTCGTGGGCCACAGGCAAGCAAGTCTGGGTACCATGGTTCCCAGAATGCCGACAGTAGCCCCTGGGCCCAAGGCGTGCTCGGGCTTGGCTTGGAGGCCAAGCCAAAGGGCAAGGGCGAAGTGCCGTGGGCCCCAATCGCCTGCGAGCCAGGCCGGACGCATGGTGCTTGACGGGATGCGGATGCCTCCGCTTCCCCACGTCGCCTCAGAAATTGCCTGACTTGACAACTGCCTGGTGCATGCAGCGGGGCCATCATTGCTTGGAACATGAGAGGCCGCCGGTTAGCCTTCCTCCGTCTATAAATGGGAAAAGGGGGGCGGAGCCCTCCAGCCCATCTTCATCTTCTTGCTACTCGCTCCTTCTTCATCTCCGCCGCACCGCCATCTCGCTGAGGAAATCCATGGCACCAGTGAGGAGATTTTCCGCTGCCGAGAAAGGGAAGGCCTCTAAGGAGGGAACAGGCTCGCCACCGCCCAAGAGGGGCCGCGGTCGTCACCGATAGTATGCTGTGGCGCTAGCGGTGGCTCCCCGAGGGCGTGGGCGCACCCCTTGAAGGTCAGAGCCACCTTTGGCAGTCGTGGGAAGGCTCCCTCCCGCGTCGGAAGTTGCCGCGGGTAAGCGGCCACGACCAAGGGGGGAAGCATGCGGCGGCCGTCTGGTCACCGCACCCATGATCCCATTCGGCCGACACGTCCTCAGAGTTTATGGTGTGGGCGGAGAGGCCAGCAGGCACCTGGTTCCAGCTCCCGCACTTCTTCGTGGGCGCGCTACCGGTCGGAGGGCCTGGCGGCCTCTGGCTGCAAGCCGACGACTGCTGCAACAAGGCCTCGTGGGTGGAGGTTGAGTTCACCCCACTGGCAACGTGTTCCTAAACTGTGGGTGGCAGCCGTTCGCCCCCGCGCACGATCTGCAGGGGAGATGTACCCTCCAATTTAGGCACGACGGAGCGGCGACCCTCTACGTCAGGATCTTCGGGAAGGACGGCAGGCGTCTGGGGTGCTGTCCGGAGGGCGATGACAACGATGATGTCCACCCCTCCGACGACGACGACCGGATGGGCGGTGGCATCCTCGGCGGTGAACTCGCCCTTGGTGACGGCCACGGCGCTTGTAGCATTGGCGGCCCTTCCTCTGGGGAGAGCACGAGCGACGATGACTACGACGAGCTGCCACGTCGCCGGTCCCGGACCGGGGAGGGCGGCGAGCTGCCCCGTCGCCACGCTCCTGCTCAGGAGGATGATGAGCCGCCTCGCCATCGCGCTCCGGTGAAGCAGGAGGAGGACTCGGACTGAGCGCAGGCGTCGCTGGAGCAAGGCCTCAGGAGCCGCAGTGGTCGCGAGGCTGCTTTTGCTTTTTTCCCCTTTTTCTTGCATCAAGAAATGTTGAAGGCCCTGCTGGGGCATGTAATGGACAATGGCGCTTGCGCCATTATGTTTTTCGTTTCATATCTTAGCATTCGTGTTGCTACAAATTGATAGGTTCTTGTTGATCGCGATTAGGATAACTTAGCTTGGTGTGCTTATGGTAGATTCCTGCGCCGCGAGAGTGTGCTCCTCCAGAACTTGGATCCCTTGTGTGCCTCTTGTTCCAGAGAGATCTTGCTGGGGGTTTCCTTCTCATGGAACCAAAGGTTTTCCAGCCACAGGAGGCGCCCAGTGGCCGTGAGGTCTCTAGCGGGCCATGAGGATATGGGGCCTCTGGAGATGCCTCACAGGGCGTCGCGCCCCACGCGAGCCCCCGAGCAAGGATCGATCGTCACTGGTACACCAAGTCGTGATGCCCGACGAGGCCAAGAGACGAGGACTCGGGAGGGCATACATGCCTGTTGGCTCATTTAAGAGCATCGCGCAAGGATTAGGACGCCAAAGATTAGGATATCAAGGCTTTGGCGAGGTGTGCTCGTGGGCGGACCCAGACGTACACACCATGCCCAGCCCCCGCTCACGAGACACGTGGGGAAGAGTGACGGGCAACTGCCACTCCCCCTAAAGCACGACTCGAAAGAGAAAACACTGCAAGGAGAAAAATTCCCATCCCTTTCAAATAAAGATGCGAGAACTTCAAATTTCATTCCAAGAAGTGGCAAATCAGCTAAAAAAGCAAGCAAAAGAACAGCCGCGCCCGGCACCTACACTAGTCTTCTAGTCTTCCCTCCAGAGTGGAGCATGGGGCTTCCACTAGGCGTGGGCATAGTCGTTGAAAGACCATGTCGTCCGCCAGCGCGGAGCATGGGGCTTCCACTTGGGCGTGGGTGGGAGCCCCCGTGAGGCCCCAGGGTGGTGCTCAGGAGACTCCAGGGCATGTACATCCCCACTCATTATTACGTGAGAGTGTCACAGGTAGAACTTCCAAAGGTGCTGGATGTTCCAGGCATTCTGGATGGGGACCCCATCCTGTGTATCCAGGCGCGCGGCGCCAGGCCTGGATACACGGGCGATCCTGAACGGGCCCTCCCACATAGGCGAGAGCTTGTGAATCCCCTCCCTGGAGAGCACCCACCTCAGGACGAGGTCACCCACCTCGAGGATCCTGGAGCAAATGATGCGGCAGTGATACTGCCGCAGCGCCTGCTGGTACCTCGCGGTAGAGAGCGAGGCTTGGCAGTGAGCCTCCTCCCAGAGCATGAGATCTATCCCTCGCAGGGCGTCCTGGCAATGCCTCGACAAACACCAAGACCCGCGGGGAGCGATGTCTGACCTTGTGTGGGAGGACCGCCTCAGCCTGTAGACGAGGAAGAACGGGGTCTCGCCGGTGGGCTTAGTCGAGTGGTGCGGATGGACCACAACACAGACTGAAGCTCACCAAGCCAACCCCTGCCATAGGCCTCAAGCTTCTTCTTGAAGCTCCTCGTCTTGAGGCCCCTCAGGACCTCCGCGTTGGCGTGTTTGGCCTGGCCGTTAGTCCGTGGGTGTGCCACTGAAGCATAGCATATCTGTGTTCCAAGGTTAGCACAATATGTCCTGAAGAGATATCTTGTGATCTGAGAGCCATTGTCAGTGATGATACAGTTGGGGACCCCGAAACAGCTCATGAGGCCCTTGATGAACTTGACGGCCGAGCCAGCAGGAATGGTGCGCATGGGCTGCACCTCCACCCACTTGGTGAATTTGTTGATGGCGACGTGGAGGTTGCAATAGCCCCCGACTGCTCCGGGGAACGGGCCCAGGATGTCCAGCCCCCAGACCGCGAATGGCCACGAGAGCGGGATGGTCTTGAGGCCCTGAGCAGGCTGGTGGATTTGTTTGGCGTGGAACTGGCAGGCCTCATAGGATCCCACCAGCTCGATGGCATCGTTGAGCGCCATGGGCTAGTAGAACCCGCTGCGGAATAGCTTGCCCACGACTGTGCGTCATGAAGAATGGTGCCTGCAATCCCCGCCGTGGATATCAGCCAACAATTCACGCCCTTTCTCCTTGGATATGCATCGCAGTGAGATGTCGTTGGGGCGCCTTTGGTAGAGCTCGCCGTCCTGCAAGCAATAAGTGGTGGCCTGATGGGCCACGCGTTCCGCATCTTCCTCCTTCTCCGGCAGGGTGCCGTGGAGCAGGTACACCTTGAAATCTTCGGTCCAGCAACCCTCCTAAGGTTCCAGCGCCAGGAGCAGGCGGGCTCCTGAGGTCGGCCTGCAGGCCGGGGCGCCCGAGGGGGCTTAGGGGCGGCTCCTCCCGAAGTAGCGTCGACATGCTGCAATTCCAAGCCCAAGAAGCATTTTTCCATTTTGCGTACCTCTTCTAGATATGCCTCCATGTGCTCGTCCCTTGGCTTCTATTCCTTGTTGGATAAGTTGATGAGGAGCTGAGAGTCGCCCTTGATGGTGAGACCTTGACCCCCAGGGCCACCGTGGCCCTGAGGCCAGCGATCAGGCCCTCGTATTCCGTGATGTTGTTGGAGACCTTCTCTCCATGCCGAAATTAGAGCTACACAGCGTAGCATAGCTTATCTTGGGTTGCCGAGATGAGTACGGCTCCAGCCCCCGCGCCCTGCCGCGCAAATACGCCATTGAAGTACATGCACTACAAAAAAATACACTTCCGTGATGATACGTGTTTTTCATAGTAGGTCACGTTTTCTGTCATGCTTGTACATCCATGATGATTTTATGACAACATCAAGATAGTCATACCCGTGCTGTCGTAGAAGTGTTCCATGACATTACCAAAATTATCATCACGAAAGTTTCCACTTCCATGACGATAAATCACACGTCATAGAAGTGCTTTCGTCAAGGGTGACCGACACGTGGCATCCACCATAATGGGTCGCCGTTAAGCTATCGGGTTCCGGTTTGGATCCGATAACCCGTTAACAGCCCCGACCAATGGGGATTTTCCACGTGTAAAATCATCATTGGCTGGAGGAAACATGTGTCTGCTCACTGTTGAGACAGATGTCATCCACTCATTGGACTAAAGGCACCTATGGTACGTTGACATCTGGCACGGCCCAACAGAGGCCCATTCCTGTGAAAAGGCCGACCCATTTGACTTGGTCAAAAGGTAGCGGGCCGGGCCACGGAAAGCTTGTTAACGACCTGTTTGCATATAGCCCATTTATAGCCCACTATCCCAGGCCCTGTTACGGCCTATCCGAATTAGGCCCAGTAGCATCATCTGGGCCATCCAATATGATTCCAGCCTGTTTTAACTTCCGGCCCATGTATGGCCCATGACGTCTTTCGGCCCATATGAGCCCCTTTGTAACTCTTGGCCCATTAACGGCCCGTGGTGAAACTGGCCCATAATGAACAGTGTATCACTTTATACCCATTAACGGTCCATTATTCCATTGGGCCATTTCCATCCATGTTATCTTTCGGCCTTCTCAGGGCCCATTTATTCTTGGGCTCATTTCCAGCATTCGGTTACTTACGGCCCGTTACTGTCCCTTTCTGGTTGTGGGCCAAATTAAGCACGTGGTTATAGTCGGTCCGTTTGTGGCCCGTTAATCCGTTGGGCCGTTTTCATAGCGTCATCGGCCAATTAACAACGACCCGTTATGGTCGGCCCATGAACGGTCGATTCCAACTCTAGCCCGTTTACAGCCCATAATGCGGTATGTTATTGGCCCATGTTTGGCCAATCGATAATACATCCTGTAGAAGGCCCATTGATGATACGGCCCGTAGAAGGCCCATTGTTTCTACGGCCCGTAGAAGCCCCATTGTTTCTACGGCCCGTAGAAGCCCCATTGTTTCTACGGCCCATAGAAGGCTCATTGTTTCTACGACCCGTAGAAGGCCCAGGGTCACTACAGTAAATATGTAGCCCATGGTTATTGTGGCCTAGTTTTTAAAAATAGGTTATTGCGGCCACTAGCAAACTACGGAAAAAGAACTGCACTGACTACAAGCAAACAAGTAAACAAGACAACAAGGAAATAATTAAGCAAGCAACTTACGCTACCCTATCACGACTATTACACATATTACATCCACTGGACATCAAAGTTCGACGCCAGTGCAAATATAGGGAACAAAGCAACATATCACATACACTAGTTGTCAAAGTTGGCGACCAGTGCAAATAAACGCCGCAGCAAAACAAAGAACTGAAACCACTTTAGAAGAGCTCAAGAAACAATATCCTGGGTACCCATAATGCTGGCAAGATGCTTAGCAAGCTTATTACCTTTCTCCTGTTTGGTACTTAAATCCTCCAGCACGTGTTGTTGCACCAGAAAATATGCATCTGAATTTTGCAGGGACTTCCTCAGTCCTTCGGCTTCCTGTCGCATAACATCTGATCAGTGTCTTTCAAGAGGGATCACGATCTTCAAGGCAACACCCTCAAGAGGGAAAGTGGTGTTGGAGATGCCGCCGCCGCCCGATCCTACAAGACGATCTTGGCTTTCACCCGAAGGGCTTGATCTAGGAGATGAGGATGCCGGATCTCCCCAGCGACGCCTCCAAGAAGGATGAAAATGCCCACAGGTGTCGCCGCCACCGGCCGATAACCCCGGCCAGACTTTCGCCCGGAATAGCACAACCTCACTCCGACGCAATTGGCGACGCCAACCAGCACCTCCATCGCCCGAGCCTGCACTGATCCGCACACCCTACATAGCGACCACACCATCACCAAACAGGAGCACCACCACACCTTGCTACCATTGAAGCTGCCCAGCAACACCGGCGGCGTGCCAGATCTGGTCGCCAGCCAGATCTAGCGGCCCGCCTTCGCAGGGCAGCACCAGAGGAGCATGACCCCAGCTAACGACCATGCAAGAAGCGCGTCGCCTGCGAGCAGTGGTGGGAGGGCCACCACCCTGACCCAACCAAGCCGGCCAGATCTAAGACGCGAAGTAGAGCCCCACTCAGACCGCAAGGAGCCACGGGCGTCGTCCCTTGAGAAACAACCGGAGTCAGATAACCATCGGAGGAACCACCCACAGGATCCACAGCCCTGGCCACCGGATCGCCGTGAATCGCCGGGCCGTCGAGCAGGAAGAGGGTGTCGGATTCAGGGCTCCGTAGACCCAAGAAGGTTTGAACTCTGGGGCATGTGCGAAGAACTCAACCTCTCAAGCCTACCAACTCGTCGCCCCACGGCCTAGCCTAGCCGGACTTGCCTGAGCGGGGAAGAAGATGAACACAAAAGTTTACCCAGGTTCGGCCCACCTTGCGGTGTAAAACCCTACTCCTGCTTTGTGGTGGATTGGCCTCATGAGGGGCTGAGGATGAACTAGTATAGTGGATGAACAACCTCGCGAGGGCTATGTTGGTGAGGGTGGAAAGGATCTGATCCCTCTCCACGGTGGTGGCTAACCTATACTTATAGTGGCCTTGGTCCTCTTCCCCCAAAATGTAGGCGGGAAGGGATCCTCCCACATTGGCCAATTTGAAAGGGGACAAGTAGTATATCTTATCCGGATGAAAGGTGGTCTTGGCCCGCAAAGCTTCTGGTCGTGACGCATCGATGGGCTCGGCGATGACATCCGTCCTGACGAGCATGATCTTGGTCTTGTAGCACCGGAATGGAAACCTTTGGTAGATTCCTCGGGAACACACGCCTGTCCTTGCCTCCTTAGCACCAAAGAGGAAACCACCCCCTCTACGCTCGCTGGCGCCCGCCTGGCCTTGGTCGTCATGGCTTGCGTCATCACAGCCTCATGAGGCTGGTACCTGCATAGAAATCTCTGCTCCTCCGGAGGTAGCCTGGGGAGGCCGCCCCCTCCAGAGGTCTTGGTGTTGTCCGCCCTGCGAGGCCAGGGGGCCCTCACGAGGGTCTTGTCTTGGCGGTCTTGTAGATGGGCCATACTAGGCTGCCGAGGAGCCACGACGTGGGCCACAGGCAAGCAAGTCTGGGTACCATGGTTCCTAGAATGCTGACAGTAGCCCCCGGGCCCAAGGCGCGCTCGAGCTTGGCTTCGAGGCGAAGCCAAAGGGCAAGGGCGAAGTGCCGCGGGCCCCAACCGCCCGCGGGCCAGGCTGGACGCGTGGCGCTCGACGGGATGCGGACGCCTCTGCTTCCCCACGTCGCCTCGGAAATTTCCCGACTTGACAACTGCCTGGTGCATGCAGCGGGGCCATCATTGCTTGGAACATGAGAGGCCGCCGGTTAGCCTTCCTCCGTCTCTAAATGGGAAAAGGGGGGCGGAGCCCCCAGCCCATCTTCATCTTCTTGCTACTCACTCCTTCTTCATCTCCGTCGCGCCGCCATCTCGCCGAGGCAATCCATGGCACCAGTGAGGAGATTTTCCGCTACCGAGAAAGGGAAGGCCCCCAAGGACGGACCAGGCTCGCCACCGCCCAAGAGGGACCGCGGCCGTCACCGCAAGTATGTTGCGGCGCTAGCGGTGGCTTCCCAAGGGTGTGGGTGCACCCCCTCGAAGGTCGGAGCCACCTCTGGCAGTCGTGGGAAGGCTCCCTCCCACACCAGAAGCTGTCGCGTCCAGGGCGGCCACGGCCAAGGGGGGAAGCCTGCAGCGGCCGTCCGGTCACCGCACCCACAATCCCATTCGGCCGACACGTCCTTGGAGTTTGTGGTGTGGGCGGAGAGGACAGCAAGCACCTGGTTCCAGCTCCTGCACTTCTTCGTGGGCGCGCTGTCGGTCGGAGGGCCTGGCGGTCTCTGGCTGCAGGTTGACGGTTGCTGCAACAAGGCCTCGTGGGTGGAGGTCGAGGTCACCCTGCCGGCAACGTGTTCCTGAACTGTGGGTGGCAGGCGTTTGCCTGCGCGCGTGGCCTGCAGGGGAGATGTACCCTCCAATTTAGGCACGACGGAGCTGCAACCCTCTACGTCAGGATCTTCGAGGAGGATGGCAGGCGTCTAGGGTGCTGTCCGGAGGGCGACGACGACGACGTCGACCCCCCTACGACAACGGCCGGAGGGGCGGTGGCATCCTCGGCGGTGAACTCGCCCTTGGTGATGGCCGCGACGCCTCCAGCAGCAGCGTCTCTTCCTCCGGGAGACCATGAGTGACGATGACTACGACGAGCCACCACGTCACTGATCCTGGACTGGGGAGGGCTGCGAGATGCCCCGTTGCCACGCTCCTGCTTAGGAGGACGACGAGCCATCTCGCCATCGCGCTCCGGTGAAGCAGGAGGAGGACTCCGACTGAGCACAAACGTCCCTGGAGCAAGGCCTCAGGAGCCGCAGTGGTCGCGAGGCCTGATAACCCACAAGCATAGGGGATCACAACAGTTTTCGAGGGTAGAGTATTCAACCCAAATTTATTGATTCGACACAAGGGGAGCCAAAGAATATTCTCAAGTATTAGTAGTTGAGTTGTCAATTCAACCACACCTGGATAACTTAGTATCTGCAGCAAAGTATTTAGTAGCAAAGTAGTATGGAAGTAACGGTAATGGTAGCAAAAGTAACAGTAGCAGCGGTAAAGTAACTAAGCAAAGATCAATATGTGAAAAGATCGTAGGCATTGGATCAGTGATGGATAATTATATCGGATGCGATTCCTCATGTAATAGTTATAACATAGGGTGACACAGAACTAGCTCTAGTTCATCAATGTAATGTAGGCATGTATTCCGAATATAGTCATACGTGCTTATGGAAAAGAACCTGCATGACATCTTTTGTCCTATCGTCCTGTGGCAACGGGGTCCTATTGGAAATTAAGGGATATTGAAGCCTCCTTTTAATAGAGTACATGACCAAAGCATTAACACTTAGTGAATACATGAACTCCTCAAACTACGGTCATCACCAGTTAGTATCCCGATTATTGTCACTTCGGGGTTAACGGATCATAACACATAATAGGTGACTATAGACTTGCAAGATAGGATCAAGAACTCACATATACTCATGAAAACACAATAGGTTAAGATCTGAAATCATGCCACTCGGGCCCTAGTGACAAGCATTAAGCATAGCAAAGTCATAGCAACATCAATCTCAGAACATAGTGGATACTAGGGATCAAACCCTAACAAAACTAACTCAATTACATGGTAAATCTCATCCAACCCATCACCGTCCAGCAAGCCTACGATGGAATTACTCACGCACGACGGTGAGCATCATGAAATTGGTTATGGAGGATGGTTGATGATGATGACGTCGACGGATTCCCCTCTCCGGAGCCCCGAACGGACTCCAGATCAGCCCTCCCGAGAGAGTTTAGGGCTTGGCGGCGGCTGTATCATAAAACACGATGAATCCATCTTTCTGGTTTTTTCTCCCCGAACGTGAATATATGGAGTTGGAGTTGAGGTCGGTGGAGCTCCAGGGGGCCCACGAGGCAGGGGGGCGTGCCTAGGGGGTAGGGCGCGCCCCCACCCTCCTGGACAGGGGTGTGGGTCCCCCTGATGTTGATTCTTTTGCCAATATTTATTATTAAATCCAAAAAGTTGGTCCGTTGATTTTTAGGTCATTTCGAGAACTTTTATTTCTGCACAAAAATAACACCATGGCAGTTCTGCTGAAAACAGCGTCAGTCCGGGTTAGTTCCATTCAAATCATGCAAGTTAGAGTCCAAAACAAGGGCAAAAGTGTTTGGAAAAGTAGATACGACAGAGACGTATCAACTCCCCCAAGCTTAAACCTTTGCTTGTCCTCAAGCAATTCAGTTGACAAACTGAAAGTGATAAAGAAAAACTTTTACAAACTCTGTTTGCTCTTGTTGTTGTAAATATGTAAAGCCAGCATTCAAGTTTTCAGCAAAGATTATGAACTAACCATATTCACAATAACACTTAGGTCTCATGTTTACTCATATCAATGGCATAACCAACTAGTGAGCAATAATAATAAATCTCGGATGACAACACTTTCTCAAAACAATCATAATGTGATATAATAAGATGGTATCTCGCTAGCCCTTTTTGAGACCGCAAAACATAAATGCAGAGCACCTCTGAAGATCAAGGACTGACTAAACATTGTAATTCATGGTAAAAGAGATCCAGTCATAGTCATGCTCAATACAAATTAATAGTAATGCATGCAAATGATAGCGGTGCTCCCCAACTGGTGCTTTTTAATAAGAGGATGATGACTCAACATAAAAGTAAATAGATAGGCCCTTCGCAGAGGGAAGAAGGGATTTGTAGAGGTGCCAGAGCTCGATTTTGAAATAGAGATAAATAATATTTTGGGTGGCATACTTTGATTGTCAACATAACAACCAAGAGATCTCGATATCTTCCATGCTACACACATTATAGGTGGTTCCCAAACATAATGGTAAAGTTTATACTCCCCCTCCACCAACAATCATCAATCCATGGCTTGCTCGAAACAACGGGTGCCTCCAACTAACAACAATCCTGGGGGAGTTTTGTTTGCAATTATTTTGATTTGATTTGAGCATGGGACTGGGCATCCCGGTGACCAGCCATTTTCTCGTGAGTGAGGAGCGGAGTCCACTCCTCTTGAGAATAACCCACCTAACATGGAAGATAAAGACAACCCAAGTTGATAAATGAGCTGTTCGAGCATACAAAACAAAATTTCATTTGAAGGTTTGGAGTTTGGCACATACAAATTTACTTGGAACGGCAGGTAGATACCGCATATAGGAAGGTATGGTGGACTCATATGGAATAACTTTGGGGTTTATGGATTTTGGATGCACAAATAGTATTCCCGCTTAGTACAAGTGAAGGCTAGAAAGAGACAAGGAAGCGACCAACTAGAGAGCAACAACAGTCATGAAGATGCATTAAAATTAATCAACACTGAGTGCAAGCATGAGTGGGATATAATCCACCATGAACATAAATATCATGGAGGCTATGTTGATTTTATTTCAACTACATGCGTGAACATGTGCCAAGTCAAGCCACTCGAATCATTCAAAGGAGGTACCACCCTATCATACCACATCACAACCATTTTAATAGCATGTTGGCACACAAGGTAAACCATTATAAACTCCTAGCTAATTAAGCATGGCATAAGCAACTATAATCTCTAATTGTCATTGCAAACATGTTTATTCATAATAGGCTGAATTAGGAACGATGAACTAATCATATTTACAAAAACAAGATGGGTCGATTTCATACCAGCTTCTCTCGTCTCAATCAGTCCATCATATATCGTCATTATTGCCTTTCACTTGCACGACCGAACGGTGTGGATAACAATAATAGTGCACGTGCATTGGACTAAGCTGGAATCTGCAAGCATTCAATTCAACGAAGAAGACAAAGTAATATGGCCTCTTGGTTAAATCAACAATAATGCATATGAGACCCACTCAACATTTTCATCACGGTCTTCTTGTCTCGACCCCCAAAGAGAAGAAAAGAAATAAAACTATTTACACAGGAAAGCTCCCAATAAGCAAAAGAAGAACAAGAAATCTTTTTGGGTTTTTCTTTTAGTTATACTACTACAAGCATGGAAAGTAAACTAGCTAAATGCTATAACTAATTTTTTTGCGTTTTTCTTAAGGTTTATCAAACACGCAAGAAGAAAGCAGGAAAAATAAATTGAACTAGCATGGATGGTACAATGAAAAAGTATGAGCACCAACAACTAGAATGAGTGTGTGAACATGAAAGTAATGTCAGTGAGAAATACATATTCCCCCAAGCTTAGGCTTTTGGCCTAAGTTGGTCTATGCCCATGGATTAGAGCTACTCTCTCCTCTGTACTGAGGAGTGTCATCCGAGTGCCACTGGCTGGCGATCTCCTCCGGATCCCACTGATAAAAGGACAGTCGATAAGGGTCAAGTGGTGGTTCCGTCTCAGGCTCTGGAGCTGGTGTCTGGCTCCGATATGCGTGAACGGCCTCCGGCAAGGTGAGGTACGTGCCTGAAGATAAGTCAAACAAAGAGGGTGCAGGCAAGATAATAGTCTCACTGTGAGTTTTATTAAATCTCATATTATACTTAAGCATCATCTCATTATTTTTAACAATAAATTCATGTGCTACCATACTCTTATAATCTAGAAAAATAGGGGGCAACAACTTTTCCTCTTTCTCATAATGCCTAATAGGTATCCTAAAGTGTTTAGCAAGGAGTGAAGCAAAGATGCCCCCAAAGATGGGGCCCTTTGTACGATTCAGACTTAATCGTTTAGCAATAATAGTGCCTAAACTAACCGTGTTATCGCGAAACAAAGCATGGCACAAAATAAAAATACCAGGGGCACTAAGGTTTTCACAGTTCCCGCGACCAATTAAGCATTGACTGGCAAATATTGCAAAGTAACGTAGAACAGGGAAGTGTATGCTAGTAATTCTTGCATCGGAAACCTTCCTCGTTTCCCCTACAGTAATGATATCAATAAATCCATCCACATCACTACGATGTGGTTCCTCTATGCTGCCCTCGAAGGGTATCTTGCAAACCCCACAAAAATCATCTAGTGACATCTCCTTAACCTCATCATATAAATGAAACTCCACTGAAGGTGGTGATTTCTTAGCGTGAAAGTAAAAAAATTCACGAAAGTATTAGTGAGTAGGAGATACTGTTCGAGCTGGTCGTGGAGGAAGTCGGTGAAGCCTGCATTATTAGCCAAAGAATAAAAATCATCATGAATCCCGACTGCTCTCTGAGGGAGTCCTGGATTAGGGGGTATCCGGACAGCCGGATTGTGTACAACGTCCGGACTATTGAAGCGTGAAGATACAAGACTCAAGACTTCGGCTCGTGTCCGGATGGGACTTTCCTTGGCGTGGAAGGCAAGCTTGGCAATCCGGATATTATATTTCCTTCCTTGTAACCGACTCCATGTAAACCCTAGCCCTCTCTGGTGTCTTTATAAACCGGAGAGGTTGGTCCTTAGAAGGCCGATCACAATTACATTCATACCATCATAGGATAGCTCCTAGGGTTTAGCCTCTACGATCTCGTGGTAGATCTACTCTTGTACTACCCATATCATCAATATTAATCAAGCGGGAAGTAGGGTTTTACCTCCATCGAGAGGGCCCGAACCTGGGTAAACACCTGTGTCCCTTACTTCTTGTTACCATCAGCCTTGACGCACAGATCGGGACCCCCTACCCGAGATCCACCGGTTTTGACACCGACATTGGTGCTTTCATTGAGAGTTCCTCTGTGACATCGTCGTCAGGCTCGATGGCTCCTTCAATCGTCATGAACGACGCTGTCCAGGGTGAGACTTTCCTCCCCGAACAGATCTTTGTGTTTGGCGGCTTCGCGCTACGGGCCAATTCACTTGGCCACTTGGAGCAGATCGATAGCTATGCCCCCGACCATCAAATAAGGTTCGGAAACCTGAACTTCATGGCGGATATCCACGGAGACTTGATCTTCGACGGATTCGGGCCAGCGCCAGAAGCGCCGAACAGTCGCGATGAACACGGCTTAGACCTGCTATCAGACGTCGCTCGGGATATCATGCCGGCAAAAGCCTCAGATATAAATCCGGGATAGGTTGCTTTGCCTAAGGACGGAGGGCTGGACCTCGCCCCGCAGGCCGTACCTTCATCGGTGATGGAGCCGAACACAGGTTTCACCTCTGAGGGAACCTGTGACTCCGGACCCCCGGATTCATATCCGGACGCAGGTTGCAGTCCGCGCGCCCCCGAGCCCGCCGATCCTGGTTGGGCTCCGGTGATGGAGTTCATCGCGGCGGACGTTTTTCAGCACTCGCCCTTTGGCGACATGTTGGACTTATTGAAGTCCCTCTCTTTGTCAGGAGACTCCGGGCCGAACTATGTCCGGCTCGAGTGGGAAGCATACAATGACGGAATTCGTTGCCCACCCACCACCCACTTCATTGCCACGATCGATGATCTAACCGACGTGCTTGACTTCGACGCTGAAGACATCGACGGTATGGACGACGATGTAGAAGAATCACAGGAGCCACCACTCATCGGGCGGTGGACGGCCACCTCCTCATATGATATATGTATGGTGGACACTCCGAAGGAAACTAATGGCGATGAGGCAACGGAGGACAACCCCTCAGGAAGAAAGGCAAAACATGTGCGATATCGGTACCACTCCAAACCCCGCAACACCAAAAACGGCCCCGGAAATGAGAGCAGTCCGGACGGTGCCAAAAAGGAATACAAGCCGAGTCAGCCTACACCTAAGCAGGCCGGACCAATGACGACGGGATACTGGGAGACGGACAATCACACACCCCCCTCCAACGACGACGCAAGCCTCGGCAACGATGAATTCGGCGTACCAGAGGACCCAGTGGAACAAGTTCGCTTCAAGCGACGGCTCATGGCTACAGCAAGGAGCCTGCAAAGGAAACAAGAGCAACTCACAGCTGACCAAGATGCGCTAGAGGATAGGTGGACCAAGATACTGGCCGCCAAAAAATACGAACTCGAGAGCCCCAATAAAGGGCACACACGGCACAACTGGCTACCTCAACTCGAGCAGGAAAACGGGCACGCACACAAACGGCCACACATCACTATGGTCCAAGGCGGCAAGCAACAGATACGAAGAGGCACCCTCAGACCTCGGCATAAAGGTCATAAACATCAAGACAAGGAAGCTGGTGCACGGTCCGGCAACGCTCAGTCCGACAAACAGGCAAGGAGCAGCACAAGCCTACTCAACCGAAGATACATGCTGGATCAGCCGTGTGAAATTCATGGTACACCGAGAAGAACGACAAAGCTTACCAATAGAGAATGCAGGATTCTCAAAACAAAGCGATTGGTCGCACGCCGGAAGCAAAAAAGGGGAGATGCCTCGTCAAGACCCCCCCAGAGCATAATAGTATGACCGACCGCCCAGGACCACCTAAACCACGGCAAGTTAATTGCAGTGCCTCTAGACCTAGTAATTCGGGGGCTCCATAATACTCAAAGCCCACAAGGGTATGACGCCACGGAAAACATCTTCTAAAAGATGTAAGGCACAAAGGCCAAGTTCTGTTGGCCCACCAATCTAAATGGTTGCCTTCGGACCATCCAAAAATGCTACGCCAAAGAATAAATCCTCGACACCTTCCCATACGATAGCTTACCGTATGCTAACGGGAAAAACCACGTCAACTAGATTCTATGTGGTAAATTACCCAGGCCAACCATCCGGACATCCACTGTGGAGTCCGCACTACCTCACGGTCTAACGACTGGGCAAACCAGGGCCCGATTAGGGACCCTGGGAGCAACAACAAGAGGACACCTAGCTGTCTCCAAGCATTTCGCATTTGCAAACTAATGATTGACGCAGAACAGAACTGGCGGCATGGAATTATCCCGGACACACAAAGGAAGGAACATACAGGTAGAAGGCAGTTCGGATTCATTCTCGACCCGCTCATAGCCCCCTCCAGTCCGGCCATAACAGGTTCCGTCAAACAACACCTCTTTCCATACATCATACTAATACGCATAGACATAAAATTCTACTACAATGCGTAAATAGCAATTACCGGCTGTCGTTTATCACTGATGCTTCTTTGCCGAAAATGAAAGCCACACTCCGCGTTCGCCTGGTTGCACCAGGGGCTCCACAGTACGACAAGCAAGTCCGACCACCTTTTCGATCGTTCGGCACCCCAAACTTATAGCACTATATGCATCTGCTCTGAATCATGTCTTGGGTCATTGGTTGGGTTTGCCCGGCTCCCATGTTTTCATACCTTACGTTCCGTTCTATCGGCTAAGGTAGCGCTGGGAGAACTACTGCGATTGTGTCCCGGTTCAGCCGGACGAGCACCTCATTAGAGAAAGCCGAAAACCAACTGTCATTATGAAGCGAGAGCTGGTCCGCTGTTCGAGAGGTCATAAAATCCCTAAAGATTTATTCCGCATAATGCCATCATAAATGCTAAGTGCGACGGATCAGTCTTCTGATCAGGCGCCAATAGAGCCCCTAGTTCGGCCTTCCGAACACTAGGGGCTACGCCGACCATACTCAAATTCCTATGGCTAAGTGAGAGTAATAAAGCCCTATAGTCCGATTGCCTGGTTCGCGGAAAGATACACCTCATTAAAAGGACCCAACTATGGGATAAAGAGCGTTCAGATATATCCCGAACACCCCCGTATCCTTTTTACGAGGGGCGAAAGCCGACGACTGGCCAACTCCCAGAATTTGCATACAATAAATAGCCGCACAGGAAGAACATATGTTCAAATAAAACGGGCAATATATAACAAACATTCCATTATCCCATATTACAACAAGTGGCACAGATGCCCTCAGGGAAATATGATGTCTTTCGTACACTTGTCCGCCACAAGGCGGGCCCCTTTCATCACACCTTCATAATACAGCTCGGGCTTGCGGTGTTCCTTACCCTCCGGTGGCCCCTCAGTGATCAGCTTTTCCGCGTCAAGCCTCCCCCAATGCACTTTTGCATGGGCAAACGCCATACACGCGCCTTCTATGCAGACTGATCGCTTGATAGCATCTAGCCGAGGACAGGCGCCCACGATCCGCTTGACGACTGTGAAGTAGCTGCTTGGAATCGGATCCGCATGCCACAACCGGACAACTAAGTCCTTCATGGCTAGTTTGGCTGCCTGGTGCAGTTCGATCAGTTGTTTCATCTGATCGATAAATGGCACCGGATAGTTCGGCGCCAGATACTGCGACCAAAAATCCCTCTCTGCAGTCTTCTTCTCCTCGGTGCGATAGAATTGAGCAGCATCTGATATGCTGCGAGGAAGATCCGCAAAAGCCCCTGGAAAAATAAGAATTCAGCCTGCCGCTTGGATTCTTCACACTCTAACATACACGAAGCTAGGAATACAGAAGGCCTTACCAGCCGCCACATTTCGGGCCTCCTGAATGTCCCGCGCAGCACCTCGGGCTTCTTCCCGAGCACCTTCTGCATCCTCGAGAACTTGGGCGAGCTTGGATTCTTTCCCTTTTAGACTCTGCTCCAAGCTCTCGCTTTTATTCACAGCTTCCTGGAGCTCCCGCTCAGCGGTGATAACCCTGGCCTCGTGTTTTTCGCGAAGCGCCTGTTCGGCCTTAGCCTTCTTGTTGGCATCATCCAAAGCTTTTTTTAGTGCCTCGTATTCGACACACGCTCCTAGAGCACACAATACTAAAAAATTTTATTCTGCACAACCATTCATTTGTGCCAACTCCAAGACAAATGTTTTCAACATACCTTGCTTGTCTTCCAGTTGCTTCCTCACACGGCCGAGTTCTTCCTCGGACCGTGCAAGGTTCTGCTTCAGTTCGGACACTTCCGCCTCGAAAGCGGAAGTCCTCTCTGCGGATGCCTGTTTTCACACCAAGGGGTATACATCATTTACACAGGCCCCTGCGAAGGCAGGCGGTTTGATCCCCTGCCCGGCTCTGTCTCCTTCGCCGGACAGTGTATCAGGGGATACTACTTATATTATGACAATTCCTTAAGGGTTTCCTAGGAGACATACCTCAAAAGCCTTTATAAGACTAAGGCAGGACGCGTTCAGCCTGCTCTCGGCGGACTGAATCCTTTCAACCACCTCGCCCACAAGGGCCCGATGCTCGTCGACAATAGACGCGTTCCTCAACGATGTCAATAGACCACCAGGCAGCTCTACTTGAACAGAGGACGCTGGCGGCGTAGGCTGGCCCCCCGCCATCAGGGGGGCTGCTTGCTCGATCCCAGAACCCTAGAGGTCCTAGGGGCCGTATCCATCCCTGCGTGTTCGGCACCAGGGATATGTCCTCCCTGGTCCGGGTCTTTTCGAGACGACACCTCGGTGTCGCGCCCAGACTTGGGGGAAGGGGCATGCGGAGGCGTCTCGCTCGCCAAAGCATCCGAGTCCAGTGAATCCTCCAACGAGGACTGGCCGGCGCAGGACCTTGCCAGACTGTGCAATATGTAGGCAACAGTCAAAACCACTATACCCAAAAAATAACGGTCCTGGACACATATGCGTGTTCGGATACTTACGACTTATCCAAGGGCTGGGCACTGGGATCCCACTTCGGGCTGCTATCGGCGGCCATGGGGGATGCCCCTGGGAGGGAATGTTTCCCCCTCTTGGGCGATCCGGCCTCCAGAGATGCGGAGGCCGTCCTTTTCCTCCCACCATCAGAGTGAGGCTCATCCTCCTCTGCTTCCTCCTCTTCGTCCTCAGACGAAGGATCGTCGCTGGAGTCTTCAGATCGGGTGTCCGAAACCTCATGACGGCGAAGGCCACCCCGGGTCTTATTGACCTTCTTGGAGGCCTCCTTCTTTGGCGCCTTGTAAGGCGCGGGGACCAACATCTTCGTCAGAAGAGGTCCGGCCGGTTCCTCCGGCAGGGGGGCTGGGCAATGTAGCTGCTCCACCTTCTTTACCCATCCCTGAGGTTGCAATGAAATACGATTAGGGTGTCTCCCGCATGATGTGACAATTAAAGCATGAATAGACATAGTGTGGCTGTGACTTACCGAGCTGGGGGAATGGGATGATTGATACCCACGGTCCTCGGCGGGGCCCGGCCACGATTTGCCGGACTTAAAGAGCACCTTCCAGATATCCTTGTGGGTGGAGTCATAAAGCTCTTGAAGGGTTTGGTGCTCGACCGGATCGAACTCCCACAGGGTACGAGCTCGGCGCTGACAAGGGAGAACCAGGTGAACTAGCATCACCTGGACTACGTCGACAAGTTTGACGTCCCTATCGATCATGCCCTGGATGCGTGTTTGGAGCAATAACAGCTCATCCGATGAGCACCAGTTCAGGCACTTCTCGGGCCAGGACGTGAGCCGCAGTGGGGCTCCGGATCTGAACTCTGGAGCTGCCGCCCACTTCTTGCCACGTGGTTCGGTGATATAGAACCACTGCTGCTGCCACTCCTTGATGGAGTCGTTGAAAGCGCCTTTCGGCCAGACAGCCTTGGGCTTCTTGCTTACCATGGCGCCGCCACACTCGGCGTGTTCGTCACTCACCACCTTGGGCTTCACATTGAAAATCTTCAGCCATAGGCCGAAGTGAGGTGGGATCCGGAGAAAAGCCTCGCACACGACGATGAACGTCGAGATATTGAGGAAGGAGTTGGGGGAAAGATCATGAAAATCGATCCCATAGTAGTACATGACTGCCCGAACGAACGGGTGAAGGGGAAACCCCAGCCCACGGATGAAATGGGGAAGGAACACGACTCTCTCATGAGATTCCAGAGTAGGGACGACCTGTCCCGCCGGGGGAAGACGATGGCCGATCTTCTGGGCCAGATACCCGGCTCCCCGGAGCTTCTTGATGTCCTTCTCCTGGACAGTTGAGGCCATCCATTTGCCTCCTGCTCTAGACATCTCTAGAAAACTTCCCTTTGATGGGGGAGAAGAGTGCTTGGGCGTTAGGGCTCGCACAAAGGGGAATGAGCTAGCAGGAGAAGGAGGCGTGGGTAAAAGAGAAAGGAACCTGATCTCCTTATAAAGGCGATAAAGGCCTTTTGTGCTTCCCCACTTGCCTGGTGGAGTCCGTCCGCCTCCCGCTTGCCACGATTAGCGACACGGTTAGATTAACCATGCCTGTTTTGATGAGAATCCCGTAATAAGGGGACAGGATCTCTGCTTTGACAAGACGTGTCATAGAAACCACCTCGTGATATGTGTTGTAGCTGGTTGTGGGGAAACGGTTCGAATAATGATCCGACCGTAATAACATGTCACGTCGTCAGAAAAAGTTGTCAGCATATTGCATTTGTGAAATATCATTCTCTCTATGGTGGTATGCGAAGATCATTTTTTCAGATCTGGACACGATTTGAGTGTTCGATGATTACTTTGGAGTATTCGGAGGAGGAACCCGCCTTGCAATGCCGAAGACAATACTGCGCGTCGAACTCATCGTCATTGAAGCCTGGTTCAGGGGCTACTGAGGGAGTCCTAGATTACGGGGTATCCGGACAGCCGGACTGTGTACAACGTCCAGACTATTGAAGCGTGAAGATACAAGACTCAAGACTTCGGCTCGTGTCCGGATGGGATTTTCCTTGGCGTGGAAGGCAAGCTTGGCGATCCGGATATTATATTTCCTTCCTTGTAACCGACTCCATGTAAACCCTAGCCCTCTCCGGTGTCTATATAAACCGGAGAGGTTGGTCCTTAGAAGGCCGATCACAATTACATTCATACCATCATAGGCTAGCTCCTAGGGTTTAGCCTCTATGATCTCGTGGTAGATCTACTCTTGTACTACCCATATCATCAATATTAATCAAGCGGGAAGTAGGGTTTTACCTCCATCGAGAGGGCCCGAACCTGGTAAACACATGTGTCCCTTACTTCTTGTTACCATCAGCCTTGACGCACAGATTGGGACCCCCTACCCGAGATCCGCCGGTTTTGACACCGACACTCTCAAGAACTCATCACAAGGCCATTCACACGGCCGAATCTCCGTGATGCGAGGGAGATTATATTTGGGCTTTTTATTCTCCTTATTTTGTTTATCCTTCGAGCTTTGGCTCGAAGAGCCCCTCAAAAATCTCTTCACCATTTTCTGAAAATTTCTGAAATTTTTAGTAACTCAAAATAAAAGTGAACCAAACTCAACAAAATTGATAGCAACTACTATCACAAGTTCCTAGAGACTATATCATGCATTAGAACTACTTGGGACCATATAAATTTGACATGCAAGCTCAAGAACAGGGTCACCTTAGTAGCAAAAATTTGCAATGCATAAAGCACTAGAACAAAAACTAATTGGACCATTGGAGGAGTCACATACCAAAGAACAATCCCCCAAAGCAGTTTTGTGAGTGGAGCTTTGAGCAAGGAGATCGAAAATGGCAGCAAGATGAGCTAGAACTCATGCTTGAGCTGGTTAGTGATTTTTTGGGAGGAAGAAGAAGTGTGTGGGTGCAGGAATGAGTGGAGGGGGCCACCAGGGGCCCACGAGGCAAAGGGGCATGCCCAGGGGGGTGGGCGCGCCCTGGACCCTCGTGGCCAGGTGCTTGCCCCCTCTGCTATGTTCTCAGTGCCAGATATTCTCAAATATTCCAGGAAAAATCATATTTCATTTTCAGGGCATTTGGAGAACTTTTATTTTTGAGGTATTTTTCATTGCAAGGATAATTCAGAAAACAGACAGAAAAATACTATTTTTGTTTTACTTAGTCTAAATAACAGAAAGTAAAAAGGAGGGTACAGAAGTTTGTGCCTTCTAACTTCACCCATCTCATGCTCATCAAAAGGAATCCACTAACAAGGTTGATCAAGTCTTGTTAACAAACTCATTCCGAATCGCATGAAACCGGAGAAATTTTGAATAACACTAGGTTACCTCAACGGTGATATGTACATCCCCAATAATAAGAATATCATATTTCTTCTTGACAGTAGGAAGAGGAAATTCAAAACCTCCAATAGTAATAGTTGGAATTTTTCCAATAGAATTGATACTATGAACTTGAGGTTGTTTCCTCGGAAAGTGTACTGTATGCTCATTACCATTAACATGAAAAGTGACATTGCCTTTGTTGCAATCAATAACAGCCCCTGTGGCATTCAAAAAGGGTCTACCAAGGATAATCGACATACTATCGTCCTCGGGAATATCAAGAATAACAAAGTCCGTTAAGATAGTAACGTTTGCAACCACAACAGGCACATCCTCACAAATACCGGCAAGTACAGTGGTAGATTTATCGGCCATTTGCAAAGATATTTCAGTAGGTGTCAACTTATTCAATTCAAGTCTACGATATAAAGAGAGAGGCATAACACTAACACCGACTCCAGGATCACATAAAGCAGTTTTAACATAGTTTCTTTTAATGGAGCATGGTATAGTTGGTACTCCTCGATCTCCAAGTTTCTTAGGTATTCCACCCTTAAAAGTATAATTAGCAAGCATGGTGGAAATTTCAGCTTCTGGTATCTTTATTTTATTTGTAACAATATCTTTCGTGTACTTAGCATAAGGATTCATCTTAAGCATATCAGTCAAACACATACGCAAAAATATAGGTCTAATCATTTCAGCAAAGCATTCAAAATCCTCATCATCCTTTTTCTTGGATGGTTTAGGAGGAAAAGGCATGGGTTTCTAAACCCATGGTTCTCTTTCTTTACTCTGCTTCCTAGCAACGAAGTATCTCTTATCATATCGTTGATTCTTTGATTGTGGGTTATCAAGATCAACAAAAGGTTCAATCTGTACAACATTGTTATTGCTAGGTTGAGCATCAACATGAACATTATCATTGACATTATCACTAGGTTCATGTTCATCACCGGATTGTGTTTCAGCATCAGAAATAGAAATATCATTGGGATTCTCAGGTGTGTCTACAATAGGTTCATTAGAAGCATGCAAAGTCCTATCATTTTTCTTCTTCTTTTTAGAAGGACTAGATGCATCAACATTATTTCTCTCAGAATCTTGCTCAATTCTTTGAGGGTGGCCCTCGGGATACAAAGGTTCCTGAGTCATTTTACCACCTCTAGTCATAAGTCTAACAACATTATCATTTTTCTTATCATTTAATTCATTGAGCAAATCATTTTGAGCTTTAAGCACTTGTTCTACTTGAGTGGTAACCAAAGAAGCATGTTTACTAACGAGTTTAAGTTCACTCTTAACTCTAGACATATAATCACTCAAGTGTCCAATCATATAAGCATTACTTTTCAATTGTCTACCGACATAAGCATTGAAATTTTCTTGTTTATCCATAAAGTCATCAAACTCATCCAAGCACTGGCTAGCAAACTTAGTAGACGGGATTTCAACTTTATCATATCTATAGATAGAATTTACCTTTACTACCTGTGTTGGGTTATCAAGACCATGGATTTCTTCAATAGGTGGTATATTAAGGCCATGTATTTCTTCAACAGGAGGTAAATTCTTAAAGTCTTCAGCTTTAATACCTTTTTCTTTCATAGATTTCTTTGCCTCTTGCAAATCTTCAGGACTGAGGAATAGAACACCTCTTTTATTCGGAGTTGGCTTAGGAGTTGGTTCAGGAAGTGTCCAATTATTTTCATTAGTCAACATATTATTCAATAGCAATTCAGCTTGATCGACAGTTCTTTCCCTGAAAACACAACTAGTATCCAGGTGGTCTCTGGAAGCATCGGTTAGTCCATTATAAAAGAAATCAAGTGTTTCATTTTTCTTGAGAGAATGATCAGGCAAAGCATTAAGTAATTGTAGAAGCCTCCCCCAATCTTGTGGGAGACTCTCTTCTTCAATTTGCACAAAATTATATATTTCCCTCAAAGCAGCTTGTTTTCTTATGAGTGGGGAAATATTTAGCAGAGAAGTAGTAAATCATATCCTGGGGACTACGCACACAACCAGGATCAAGAGAATTAAACCATGTTTTAGCATCACCCTTTAATGAGAATGGAAATAACTTAAGGATATAGTAGTAGCGAGTTTTCTCATCATTAGTGGATAGGGTGGCTATATAATTCAATTTAGTAAGATGTGCCACAACAGTTTCAGATTCATAGCCATAAAAAGGATCAGATTCAACCAAAGTAATTATCTCAGGATCGACAGAGAAATCATAATCCTTATTAGTAACACAAATAGGTGAAGTAGCAAAAGCAGGGTCATATTTTGCTGTAGCATTCAGAGACTTTTCTTTTAGCTTAGCTAATCATTTCTTAAGATCGGATCTATCATTGCAAGCAAGAAAATCTCTAGCAGTTTCTTCATCCATAACATAACCCTCAGGCACAATAGGCAATTCATATCTAGGGGGAGAATCTTCATCATCACTTTCATCAATATTATCAGTATCAATTGTTTCATTCTCTCTAGACCTAGCAAGTTGTTCATCAAGAAATTCACCTAATGGCACAGTAGTATCAAGCATAGAACTAGTTTCATCATAAGTATCACGCATAGCAGAAATGGCATCATCAATAACATGCGACATATCAGGATTAATAGAAGAAGCAGGTTTAGGTGTCGCAAGCTTACTCAAAACAGAAGGAGAATCAAGTGCAGAGCTAGATGGCAGTTCCTTACCTCCCCTCGTAGTTGAGGAAAAAATCTTAGTTCTTTCGTCTTTCAAATTCCTCATAGTGATCAGCAGATATAAAGCTATGCTCCCCGGCAACAGCGCCAGAAAATAGTCTTGATAACCCACAAGTATAGGGGATCACAACAGTTTTCGAGGGTAGAGTATTCAACCCAAATTTATTGATTCGACACGAGGGGAGCCAAAGAATATTCTCAAGTATTAGCAGTTGAGTTGTCAATTCAACCACACCTGGATAACTTAATATCTGCAGCAAAGTATTTAGTAGCAAAGTAGTATGGAAGTAACGGTAACGGTAGAAAAAGTAACAGTAGCAGCAATAAAGTAACTAAGCAAAGATCAATATGTGAAAAGCTCGTAGGCATTTGTCGCCGTTCTAGGAACGGGGGTCCCCAGACTTGCCTGCCTGCGGCGTGGCTCAACCAGTGGCCCAGTACGACCCGTTTACATCAACACAAGCTCAAGACCCTTGCGAGGGGCCAAGCCTCATGGGGCAGACAACACAAGGCTTCCACAGGGACGGCCTCGCCAGGCAGGCTCATGAGGAGGAGGAGAGATCAAGGCAGGGTGAACCCCGCGAGGTGCTCGTGACGCAAGCCATGACGATCAAGACCAGTCGGGTGCCAGCCTGCGTAGTGTCCTTGTTTCCTCTTTGGTGCAAAGGGGGCAGGTGCAGGCGCGGAGTACCGAGGCATCAAGCAAAGATTACCATATCGGTGCAACGAGACCAAGAGCAGAGCGGCAGGATGGAGGTCATGGTGGAGCCCAAGATGGCGTCATCGCCAGTGCCTTTGGCAGTTGAAGACCAACTTTAGTCAGGATAACTTGTACTAGCTGTTCCCCTTCAAAATGGCCGTTGTTGGCTCCCTTCCCGTTCAATATTTGGGAAGAGGACCAGGGCCCCTACAAATAGAGATAGCCACCACCACAGTAGGGGGGATCGGATCCAGAGCCTAGGAGATCTCATCCAGAGCTCATATCATCTAGAGGCGATCGAATCCTTCCCAAGTAGAACACCGCACCAGCTCAAGAACACCTCTCGCGAGGCTGTTCTTCCTCTGTGTTGTTCATCTTCAACCCCTGAGGCAATCCACCACACCACACACTAGAGTAGGGTATTACACCACAATAGTGGCCCGAACTAGTATAAACCTTGTGTCCCTTGTGTTGTTCATCGTGTAGCTTAGATTCACGGCGAGGCGTTGGGACGTGGATCGGTAGGGGAAGATCTTCGCGCGCACCCCAGAGTTTGAACCGTAAGGGTCTTGCAGGAACCCGATATCCGACATTTGGCACGCCAGGTAGGGGTGCGCCGGAATCTTTCTTCCGTAGTTCTGCGTTCCGTCATTCGTCGCATCCATGGTAGACGCTCGCCGAGCTCGCGCCGAGCGTCGGGCTGCTCCCGCCACCCGTGTCGCCCAGCTGGCTCCCGTCGGTGGGCCTCCCTGTCGTTCTCCGTCTCCTGCCGCCAACGCCGCCACCGGCCCAGCGGGGAACAAGTAGCAAGCACCATCGCTGCATCCCTCGGTGCAGCAGGAAGGCCGCACCGCCACTCCATCGCTGACTCCAGCTGGTTCGTCGTCTCACGCCCGTCGCGCTCCCACGGATGCACAGGCCGCGTTGCTCCTGGCACGTGAGCTCCTGCACTACCACCCCGTCGACGACCTCTACAAGGAGTGGCTCGCTCACATCACCGAGCTCGTCAGCGCCGCAGGGGGCTCTCCTGCACCGTCCCTCTCGCGGCCTCACCCTCCGTCCTGCGTGGGTGACGCAGCTCAGGAGGCGCCTCTGCCGCCTCCTCCCCAAAAAGGCGCCCTGGATCCAAGGCGCGCGGCCCCTGGACGGGACCCACCGCGTCCAACGCCCGCGCGACAAGAAAGGAGCTGCCAAGAGATCCCTCGTCCCCAAGAAGGCGCTCACGTGCTACCCGCTCCAGCACGTCAAGACCGCATCCCTGCGCCAGCACGTCGAGACCCCGCGCTGCCCCTGGTGGTAGCGCACGGGAATCTCCAAGAGCAAGCCCCGGGTCTGCAATGGGCTCCAGTGGCCACAGCAGGCTACCGCGCCTTCACCATCGAGCTACGTAGTGTTGCCTGGCCGGGCAAGTTCAAGCCAGATCTTCTCCTTGCTACGACGGCACTGCCGACCCAGCGGAGTTCCTGCAGCTCTACGAGCTGGGCATTGAGGCGGCCAACGGAGACGAATAGGTCATGGCGAACTGGTTTCCCATGGCGCTCAAAGAAGGTGCCCGCACCTGGCTCCTGAACCTGCCTCCCGGCATGATCTCCTCTTGGGATGAGATGCGCACTCACTTCATCGCCAACTTTCAGGGCACTCGCGACCGTCCTCCAGTCATGGGTGACCTACGCCGCATCAAGCAGCAACCTGGAGAGACCTTGCAGAAGTACATCCAGTGCTTCAACAGCGCTCGCCTCAAGATTCCTAAGGTGACCGAGGAGGCCATCATCTCAGCGTTCCCTGACGGCATCCACGATGTCAAGATGAAGGAGGAGCTGGCAATCCACAAGGATCTGTGCACATCTCTGGAGCTGTTGAACCTGGCGACCAAGTGCGCAAGGGCTAAGGAGGGGCGCCTCTCCCTGCTCGAGCTTCTAGCTGCTGACCCTAAAGAGAAGAAAGCCAAGGCCAAGGACGTGAAGCGCAAACGAGCAGCTGTGCTTGCAGCAGAACCAGATACGAAGCGCGGCAGGGACCAGCCGGAGTCATCCAAGGGTACCCGATACTACGCCTACCACGATCTCCACACCCACAACACCAATGAATGCCAAGAGCTCAGGGCTGTTCGAGAAGGACGCATCGGCCGACGCCCCGAGCGCAACGACCGGGGCTGCGGCCGAGGAGGAGGAAGAGGTGGAGGACGATGGGACGACCAAGGCCCTCGCCAAGAGTGGCGTTACCGACCTCGCGAGGATCGCTGGCAGGACCAGCGCCGCGAGGAGGCTTGGAGGGATCAGCCTCGCGAGGATCGACCGCAGGGCAACGCAAGCCTTCCTCCTCTGCCACCACCGCCAAGAAGGAATGACGACCACCACCAGGATGAGGGGGCTGGGGGCTTCCAGGAGCCGCATGCTATCGCTTGCATCTTGGGCGGTGCCCAGGCCCCAGCCTCTCAGCGCATCTTCAAGCAGTTTGCTCGCGAGGTGTATGCAGTCCTCCCCAAGCTCGAGGCCACGCGCCCTCTCAGGTGGTCTACGTGCGCCATCACGTTCAGCTCAGTGGATCAGCTCAAGTGTGTGGCTACAGTTGGTGGCCTCCCAATACTTTGTTCCCCAGTCATCAGCAATGTGCAAGTTACCAGGACCCTCATCAATGGTGGCGCAAGACTCAACGTTCTGTCCGTCGAGACATTCAACAACCTCCAAGTGCCATATGATCAGCTTCAGCCAATCAAGCCTTTCTCGGGAGTCACTGACGGCTCCACCACTCTGATAGGGCAGGTTCGCCTCCCTGTCACCTTCGGACAGCGCAAGAACTACCGTACCGAGCTCATCGACTTCGACGTTGCCCACATTCGCCTGCCATACAATGCCATCCTCAGGTATCCAGCCCCGGCCAAGTTCATGGCAGTGACTCACCATGGTTACAATGTCCTCAAGATGCCGGGAAGCGGCGGAATCATCACAGTCCCCTGCGAAGAGAAAGATGTGGTGTGCTCTCTCGAGCGTGCCTTCCAAGCTGCATCAGTTGAGGACCCAGACAGCAAGAGCGGGAACCCTCTCGAGGCAGTTCCCAAGAAGAAGAAGACATCACCCAAATCAAGGCCTTAGCAGGTAGGCATCTCCGGAGGCGCCGCGTCAGGATCTACGCCCGAGCAAGGGGTGCCTCCCTCCATCACATAGGAAGGCGCGCCCGACGCCCTCCTCGGGCAAGGCTTGGGGGCTCTCTCCTGGAGGGCCTCAGACTTTTCCAGGATCATGAGGGAGGCGCTCGGGCACCACTTGGAGGCGTGCTTCGCGGCACGTTTCCCTCAAGAAGGCATGAGGCAAGGAAGGCCCAACCCTCAGGAGTTCATCACCAAGGTCACTCAGGAGCTGCAGGAATCAAGAGTCATGCGCGGCAATCGCCGTCTACCCCGTGTAGCTCCCCATCCAGGCGAGGATGCCGGGCTGCGCGTCTGCATCGACTACCCAGGGCTTAACCAAGTCGCGTCTCAGGAGTGTTTCTAGCCTTCACGCGTGGGACTCTGCGAGGGTCCGCCACACAACTACGTTTGCATGCCTTTCAGCCTGCCAAACGAGGCTGCTGCTCACTAGCGTCTTATGCGGAGCATTCTGGAAGCTTAGGAGGCCAGGCACCTCGCGGTCCTGGCAGTGATGGAGATGGTCCTCGAGGAGCCTCCCGGACCCCGAGAGCCTCCCAAGGCTCAGGGCTCCGGTGGCTCGTGAGGATCGGCTTCTTCACCGCGCATTGTCAGCTACTTCAACACCAGCTCTGCAATGATATCAGGTGACATCTTTCGAGTTTCATTTCAGCTAGGAGCGCCCTCAGGGCTGCATTATTCCCAGGTCGCGTGGGTCTATCCCTGCGGCATGTGTTCGTTTTGCTTATGTCTCTAGTTCACTTTGCTGGGGGCGCCCCTCGGGCTGCATCATCCCCGAGCCGCTCGGGCCTGACCCAGTGGCATATATCCTTCCTGCATCTATCTAAGCTAATTTTCTCTTCATGCTTAACCTGCCTATGATAATCGCCTGCTTGATTGACACCTACCTTTGGAGCCGCTCGCGCTGGCACGGCGCTTGTGCATGGGTCTGTCCCTGCAACGTCGACAAATCTGAGTGGTCGAGCTCTGGCCCGCGGCAGATCCGCAAGCGTCACCTCATCAGGTCCTCGGTGCCCTCACCACTCTCTCGGAGCAACCAATGGCAGGTTGGCAATCATAATGGCAACCCTTGCTTCTCTTGTGTTGGTTTGCAGGGTCTACCTAAGGAATAATGTGGGGGGGGGGGGGCGTCGAGCGCTCTCTCTCTTCCTCACCCGTACGATCATCTCGCGCGTTAAAAGGGGGGCTCCTAAGCATCGCGACTCAGGAGCTCTTACTAGCTCTCCAGCCCTTGCCCCCTGGCCTTGTCGACGACATCGCAACCTGGCATACCAGCGGCGGCTGAGCTCGCTCGAGGGCCGGGACCTGAGGACGTGATGTCTACTACACAACCTTCTTCTTGTAGACGTTGTTGGGCCTGTAGGTGCACAGGTTTGTAGGACAGTAGCAAATTTCCCTCAACTGGATGACCTAAGGTTTATCAATCTGTGGGAGGCGTAGGATGAAGATGGTCTCTCTCAAACAACCCTGCAACCAAATAACAAAGAGTCTCTTGTATCCCCAACACACCCAATACAATCGTAAATTGTATAGGTGCACTAGTTTGGCGAAGAGATGGTGATACAAGTGTAATATGGATGGTAGGTATAGGTTTTTGTAATCTGAAAATATAAAAACAGCAAGGTAACTAACGATAAAAGTGAGCGTAAACGGTATTGCAATGAGAGGAAACAAGGCCTAGGGTTCATACTTTCACTAGTGCAAGTTCTCTCAACAATAATAACATAGATAGATCATATAACAATCCCTAAACATGCAACAAAGAGTCACTCCAAAGCCACTAATAGCAGAGAACAAACGTAGAGATTATGGTAGGGTACGAAACCACCTCAAAGTTATTCTTTCGGATCAATCTATTCAAGAGTTCGTACTAGAATAACACCTTAAGACACAAATCAACCAAAACCCTAATGTCACCTAGATACTCCATTGTTACCTCAAGTATTCGTGGGCATGATTATACGATATGCATCACACAATCTCAGATTCATCCAACCAACACAAAGTACTACAAAGAGTGCCCCAAAGTTTCTACTGGAGAGTCAAGAAAACGTGTGCCAACCCCTATGCATAGGTTCATGGGCGGAACCCACAAGTTGGTCAACAAAACATACATCAAGTGGCACGTGATATCCCATTGTCACCACAGATAAACACGGCAAGACATACATCAAGTGTTCTCAAATCAAAGACTCAATCCGATAAGATAACTTCAAGAGGGAAACTCAATTCATCACAAGAGAGTAGAGGGGGAGAAACATCATAAGATCCAACTATAATAGCAAAGCTCGCGATACATCAAGATCATGCCATAGAGAGAACACGAGAAAGAGAGAGAGAGAGAGATCGAACACATAGCTACTGGTACATACCCTCAGCCCCGAGGGTGAACTACTCCCTCCTCGTCATGGATAGCGCCGAGATGATGAAGATGGCCACCGGTCATGGGTTCCCCCTCCGTCAGGGTGCCGGAACAGGCTCCCGAGAGGTTTTTGGTGGCTATAGAGGCTTGCGGCGGCGGAACTCCCGATCTATCTTGATATTTGATGTTTTTAGGGTACGTAGGATTATATAGGTGAAAGAAGTCGGTCGGGAGGTGCTCAAGGGGCCCAGGAGACAGGGGGCGCGCCCTACAGGGCGGGCCCTCCTATCTCGTGGCTGCCTCGAGGATCTTCTGACGTGAACTCCAAGTCTCCAGGATCATATTCTTCCAAAAAATCACGCTACCGAAGGTTTCATTCCGTTTGGACTCCGTTTGATATTCCTTTTCCTCGAAATACTGAAACAGGCAATAAAACAGCAATATGGGCTGGGCCTCCGGTTAATAGGTTAGTCCCAAAATAATACAAAAGTGTATAATAAAGCCCATAATAATTCAAAACAGATAATAAAATAGCATGAATGCTTCATAAATTATAGATACGTTGGAGACGTATCAGGATCCCCAAGCTTAATTCCTACTCGTCCTCGAGTAGGTAAATGATAAATGAAAGAATTTATGAAGTGTGAATGCTAGAAGGTGCACAAGTTTGATCTATGATAATTTCAATCACCTTTTCTAGCATGATAATATGTCATAACAGTAGTTCATCTCATAAAACTTCTCACGATAAAGTAACAAGCAATTCACATGCCAAAGCATAGACCATGAACTTTCTTGAAAATTAGCAAACTTCATTCTCAGTCATCAAACAATTGCAATTCATCTTATTTTTAGGAATAGCAAACTCCACATACTCAACTATCATACAGTCTTCTACAATTGCTAACACTCACGCAATACGAATGGTTATGGAGTTTCAATCGGACACTGAGAAAGATAGGGGCTTATAGTGTTGCCTCCCAACGTATTCACCTTTGGGTGATGTCAACAATAATAGTTCATGCTAACTTACATCCAATTGGATATATATATCAGGATCACCCCAACACAAAGTGCTTGCCAAAGGATAAAATGAAAAAGGAAAAGGTGAAGATCACCTTGACTCTTGCATAAAGTAAAAGACATAAAGTAAAAGATAGGCCCTTCGTAGAGGGAAGCAGAGGTTGTCATGCGCTTTTAGGGTTGGACACACAAAATCTTAATGCGAAAGAACGTCACTTTATATTGCCCCTTGTATATGGACCTTTATTATGCAGTTCGTCGCATTTATTGCTTCCATAACAATTTCTTACAAAGCTTATTTTCTCCGCACTAATAAGTCATGCATATTTAAAGAGCAATTTTTATTGCTTGCACCGATGACAACTTACTTGAAGGATCTTAGTCAATCCATAGGTAGGTATGGTGGAATCTCATGGCAAAAACTGGGTTTAAGGATATTTGGAAGCACAAGTAGTATCTCTACTTGGTGCAAGGAATTTTGGCTAGCATGAGGGGGAAAGGCAAGCTCAACATGTTTGAATGATCCATGACAATATACTTTAACTGAGATGTCGGAAAACATAAACCATTACGTTGTCTTCCTTGTCCAACATCACTCTTTAGCATGTCATACTTAATGAGTGCTCCCAATTATAAAAGATTTCTAGGATAGTGTATTTATGTGTGAAATCACTCTTCCTTAAATATTCTTTCATGAATTGTTCAAATGACCAATACAACGCTTGCTAACCTTCAATAAATTTACAACCTCTACTTCTTAGATGTGAAGTCATAACTCCCCATGGGATAAGCAAAAGAGACATATATAATTTCTGATTTATGACATTCAACTCATTCAACCATTTACTCATAGGATATAAGTGAAGCACACGAGTAAATGATAAACTACTGCAAAAAGATATAAGTGAAGATCAATGAGTAGCTAAATATTTATGTAGCTATATGAAGACTCTCTCTCATTTAAGAATTTAAGATCTTGGTATTGTATTCAAACAACAAGCAAAACAAAATAAAATGACATTGCAAGGATAACACAACTCATGTGAAGAAGCAAAAACTTAGACTCAATCGGTACTAACCGATAGTTGTTGAAGAAGAAAGGTGGGATGCCTACCGGGGCATCCCCCAGCTTAGATGCTTGATACTTCTTGAAATATTATCTTGGGGTGCCTTGGGCATCCCCAAGCTTGAACTTTTGTGTCTCCTTAATTCCTCTCATATCATGGTTTCTCTATTTCTCAAAAGCTTCATCCACAACAAACTCAACAAGACCTCGTGAGATAGGTCAGTATAAACCAATGCAAAACCTTATCATTTTCTACTGTAACAAATCAATAAAATTATTATTCAACATTGCATACTAAATGTCTCTGCATATTTAATACTCCTATCCTCAAATAGAATCATTAAACAAGCAAACATATGCAAACAATGCAACCATAACAGCAATCTGCCAAAACAGTATAGTCTGTAAAGAATGCAAGATTCATCATACTTCCCTAACTCCAAAAATTATGAAATAAAATTCCCACTGTAGTAAATTTATCAGAGCTCATCATGCAAAAGGTTTCAACATTATATCATGCTCTGACTTTTCTAGGGAAGTTTTGCAACAGCGGTAAGCTTTCTATTTTCAAACAGCAACATGTATACTAGCAAAATAAGCATGGCAAAGGCTATCCTTGACTTTTTTATTGAAACTAAAGATGCAAAACATTATTCTAAATAACAGCAAGCAAATACTAACAAAATAAAATGATGCTCCAAGCAAAACACATATCATGTGGTGAATAAAAATATAGCTCCAAGTAAGGTTACCGATGGACGAAGACGAAAGAGGGGATGCCATCCGGGGCATCCCCAAGCTTAGGCTCTTGGTTGTCCTTGAATATTACCTTGGGGTGAATTGGGCATCCCCAAGCTTAGGCTCTTGCCACTCCTTATTCCATAGTCCATAGAATCTTTACCCAAAACATGAAAACTTCACAACACAAAACTCAACAGAAAACTCGTAAGCTCCGTTAGTATAAGAAAATAAAACCACCACTTAGGTACTGTAATGAACTCATTCTAAATTCATATTGGTGTAATATCTACAGTACTCCAACTTATCTATGGTTTATACCCTCCGATACTAGTCATAGATTCATCAAAATAAGCAAACAACACATAGAAAACAGAATCTGTCAAAAACAGAACAGTCTGTAGTAATCTGTATCAAACGTACACTTCTGGAACTCCAAAAATCCTACCAAATTAGGAAGTCCTAAGAAATTTGTGTACCAATCCAGAGAAAAGAATCAGATCAGAAGCACGTTTCTGTGAATTAACAAAACTAATTTACTGGGTGCAAAAGTTTCTAATTTTCAGCAGGATCAACACAACTATCACCAAAAGCCATCCTAAAGGTCTTACTTGGCACTTTATTGAAACAAAAGCTATAAAACATGATTACTACAGTAGCATAATCATGTGGACACACAAAAACAGTAAGGGTAAATATTGGGTTGTCTCCCAACAAGCACTTTTCTTTAATGCCTTTTTAGCTAGGCATGATGATGACAATGATGCTCACATAAAAGATAAAAATTGAAACATAAAGGGAGCATCATGAAGCATATGACTAGCACATTTAAGTTTAACCCACTTCCTATGCATAGGGATTTTGTGAGCAAACAACTTATGGGAACAATAATCAACTAGCATAGGAAGGCAAAACAAGCATAACTTCAAAATTTTAAGCACATAGAGAGGAAACTTGATATTATTGCAATTCCTACAAGCATATATTCCTCCCTCATAACAATTTTCAGTAGCATCATGAATGAATTCAACAATATAACCAGCACTAAAGCATTCTTTTCATTATCTACAAGCATAAAAAATTTACTACTCTCCACATAAGCAAAATTCTTCTCATTTGGAATAGTGGGAGGAAACTCAACAAAATAATTATCATGTGAGGCATAATCCAATTGAAAACTAAAATCATGATGACAAGTTTCATGGTTATCATTATTCTTAATAGCATAAAAGTCATCACAATAATAATCATAGATAGCAACTTTGTTCTCATAATCAATTGGAACCTCTTTCGAAATAGTGGAATCATTACTAAATAAAGTTGACACTCTTCCAAATCCACTTTCATATTCATCACAATAAGATTCAAAATCCTCCAAAATAGTGGGACCACTACTTCCTAAAGTTGACACTCTTCCAAACCCACTTTCATCAATATAATCATCATAAATAGGAGGCATGCTTAAATCATAATAAACTTGCTCATCAAGGACTAAACATGTCATGTTCATCAAACATAGCTTCCCCAAGCTTGTGGCTTTGCATATCATTAGCATCATGGATATTCGAGGAATTCATACTAACAACATTTCAATCATGCTCATCATACAAAGATTTAGTTTCAAACATTCTATAGATTTCTTCTTCTAGCACTTGATCACAATTTTCCTTCCCATCATACTCACGAAAGATATTAAAAAGATGAAGTGTATGAGACAAACTCAATTCCATTTTTTTGTAGTTTTCTTTTATAGACTAAACTAGTGATAAAACAAGAAACAAATAGATTCGATTGCAAGATCTAAAGATATACCTTCAAGCACTCACCTCCCCGGCAACGGCGCCAGAAAAGAGCTTGATGTCTACTACACAACCTTCTTCTTGTAGACGTTGTTGGGCCTGCAAGTGCACAGGTTTGTAGGACAGTAGCAAATTTCCCTCAAGTGGATGACCTAAGGTTTATCAATCTGTGGGAGGCGTAGGATGAAGATGGTCTCTCTCAAACAACCCTACAACCAAATAACAAAGAGTCTCTTGTGTCCCCAACACACCCAATACAATCGTAAATTGTATAGGTGCACTAGTTCAGCGAAGAGATGGTGATACAAGTGCAATATGGATGGTAGGTATAGGTTTTTGTAATCTGAAAATATAAAAACAGTAAGGTAACTAATGATAAAAGTGAGCGTAAACGGTATGGCAATGATAGGAAACAAGGCCTAGGGTTCATACTTTCACTAGTGCAAGTTCTCTCAACAACAATAACATAGATAGATCATATAACAATCCCTCAACATGCAACAAAGAGTCACTCCAAAGCCACTAATAGCGGAGAACAAATGTAGAGATTATGGTAGGGTACGAAACCACCTCAAAGTTATTCTTTCGGATCAATCTATTCAAGAGTTCGAACTAGAATAACACCTTAAGACACAAATCAACCAAAACCCTAATGTCACCTAGATACTCCATTGTCACCTCAAGTATCCATGGGCATCATTATACAATATGCATCACACAATCTCAGATTCATCCAACCAACACAAAGTACTTCAAAGAGTGCCCCAAAGTTTCTACCGGAGAGTCAAGAAAACATGTGCCAACCCCTATGCATAGGTTCATGGGCGGAACCCGCAAGTTGGTCACCAAAACATACATCAAGTGGCACGTGATATCCCATTGTCACCACAGATAAACACGGCAAGACATACATCAAGTGTTCTCAAATCAAAGACACAATCCGATAAGATAACTTCAAGAGGGAAACTCAATTCATCACAAGAGAGTAGAGGGGGAGAAACATCATAAGATCCAACTATAATAGCAAAGCTCACGATACATCAAGATCGTGCCATAGAGAGAACACGAGAGAGAGAGAGAGAGAGATCAAACACATAGCTACTGGTACATACCCTCAGCCCCGAGGGTTAACTACTCCCTCCTCATCATGGATAGCACCGGGATGATGAAGATGGCCACTGGTGATGGGTTCCCCCTCCGGCAGGGTGCCGGAACAGGCTCTCGAGAGGTTTTTGGTGGCTACAGAGGCTTGCGGCGGCGGAACTCCCGATCTATCTTGATATTCGATGTTTTAAGGTACGTAGGCTTATATTGACGAAAGAAGTCAGTCGAGAGGTGCTCGAGGGGCCCACGAGACAGGGGGGTGCGCCCTCATATCTCGTGGCTGCCTCGAGGATCTTCTGACGTGAACTCCAAGTCTCCAGGATCATATTCTTCCAAAAAATCACGCTGCCGAAGGTTTCGTTCCGTTTGGACTCCGTTTGGTATTCCTTTTCCTCGAAATACTGAAACAGGCAATAAAACAACAATATGGGATGGGCCTCCGGTTAATAGGTTAGTCCCAAAAGTAATATAAAAGTGTATAATAAAGCCCGTAATCATTCAAAACAGATAATAAAATAGCATGAATGCTTCATAAATTATAGATACGTTGGAGACGTATCAGGACGTAGAGCACGAAGGAGAGTGCGGGGAAGGGAGGAGAAGCTCGCGAAGGCCTAAACCAGCTACATCCCAGCTGCCGACGCGCAAGTCCAGCACCTCCCGAAGGAACGGCTCCATGCTTTCGAGATAAGTCTCGCCCCTGGAATAGCTAATCGATGCGACACCAAACCCTCACTTAATGCAGCTCTGTGATGGCGATGTTACCTTCCTTTCTCATCTTTTGGCGACTGCTTGAGCGCTAAAGGGGACCTCCTGAGCATCAGCCCTCAGGGGTTCTTACTGGACCTCGGGCCGCTCACCTCCTAGCCTTGACCACGGCATCGCGACCTGGCATACCAGCGATGGCTGAAGCCTGCCTGGGGACCGGGACCTGCCAGCGTAGAGCACCAAGTCATCGCGAGGTTAGAAAGGGGGAACCAAGCCGGAACAGGACAAGCATTTGCACCACTTCATAGTAAGGATAATATCAACAAAGGCATTACGGACACTTTACATGCCCCCATGGGGTATTTCCTCGATTCCTCGCATGGATTAAAAGATGCAAATCCTAAGGAGCCCTGATTACATGCGCCTCCTTAGCCGACGTCGTCATCAATAGTGGGCCACGAGGGGCTGGCGCCAACCCCATCCAGATCAGCAGCGCCGGCGGCCTGATGCAGCTGCCTTGCTCCGAGCGCGGCACGAGCTCGGGGGCTCGTAGCTATCATCGCTCGTCTCCAGAGTCACGAGAAGCTTGGGAAAGTTGCTGGACCCCCAAGCATCTCCGCTGCTGTCAGAGGAGCCGTTGGAGAAGCGGATGGCATGCCTGGCCCTTGCCATGTCGACGTCCTGGCTGCCTCCTCTGGGGCAACACTCTAGCCGGCGGCCTTCTGCATCGAAGACCTTGAAGAGCATCAAGGAGGCGCCATCGTATTCGAAATGAATCATGAGGGCACCCCCTGTTCGGCAGACCCGGGCGATCTCACCTCAGCCTCGGGTCATGAAGACCTTGCCCGGAGCGACGACCTCAACCTCCGCTCCGGTCGCCGGGGTACCGCAGTCGGCGTGCTACAGCCAAAGCTCGAGAGGCCCCCTTGGCGGCATCTCGAAGGCGAAGAAGGGAGGAAAGTGGATCCAGGATCTTGGAGGCATGGCGGCATGGAGTACGAGCTCGCGAGAGGAATCCGCGGCATGGACTCCAGGAGCGATGGCGCGCACCGCCACAACTCTTTGGCGCCGCTCGGCGTCTTCTTCTCCAGGGCCCTCAGCCCGGGCGTACAGAGGTAGCGGAAACCCAGTAGGTGGCCACTCGTACCAAGGCCTCGACATCTCCGGACGAGCAACCTCGTCACGGCAGCCGGGCACCGGCCGTTTCTTCGGCGGGAGCGGGTCGGGTCCGTCCCAGGGGGCCTTTCCTTTCTCCTCGGTAAGAACCAGCGGATCGGTGCCATTGGCAACAAGATGGAGGAGGAGCGAGGAAGAAGAAGCGAGCGGAGCGAGAAGAGATGGACTGCGGGGGCTCGCGCCTCTCCGTACTTATAGTCCAGAGGAGGCCAAACGTCGGCTTCCACGGTCGCAGGTAATCATGACCCTTTTTGCATGCAGCAGGGACTCGTCAAATCGGGCAGTTGCCGAGGCAGCATGGGGAAGCGAAGACGCCCATGTCCAATCAGCCGCCACGCGGCAACCAAGGCCGCAGGCTATTGGGGCCTGTGGCGCTCCGCACTTGCCCTTTGGCTTCGCTGCTAAGCCAAGTCCGAGCGCGCCTTGGGCCCGGGGGCTACTGTCGGCGTTCTGGGAACGGGGGTCCCCAGACTTGCCTGCTTGCGGCCTGCGGCGTGGCTCAAGCAGTGGCCCAGTACGGTCCGTTTACATAAACCCAAGCTCAAGACCCTCGCGAGGGGCCAAGCCTCGCGGGGCGGACAATGCAAGGCTTTCCTAGGGACGGCTTCGCCAGGCAGGCTCACGAGGAGGCGGAGAGATCAAGGCAGGGACTACCTCGCGAGGTGCTCGTGACGCAAGCCGTGACGATCAAGACCAGGCGGGCGCCAGCCTGCGCAGTGTCCTCGGTTCCTCTTTGGTGCAAAGGGGGCAAGCGCAGGCGCGGAGTACCGAGGCATCAAGCAAAGATTACCATATTGGTGCAACGAGACCAAGACCAGCAGAGCGGCAGGATGGAGGTCACGGTGGAGCCCAAGATGGCGTCATCGCCAGTGCCTTTGGCAGTCGAAGACCAACTTTAGTCAGGATAACTTGTACTAGTTGTTCCCCTTCAAAATGGCCGTTGTTGGCTCCCTTCCCACTCAATATTTGGGAAGAGGACCAGGGCCCCTATAAATAGAGATAGCCACCACCACAGTAGGGGGGATCGGATCCAGAGCCTAGGAGATCTCATCCAGAGCTCATCTCATCCAGAGGCGATCGAATCCTTCCCAAGTAGAACACCACACCAGCTCAAGAACACCTCTCACGAGGCTGTTCTTCCTCTGTACTGTTCATCATCAGACCCTGAGGTAATCCACCACACCACACACTAGAGTAGGGTATTACACCACAACGGTGGCCTGAACTAGTATAAACCTTGTGTCCCTTGTGTTGTTCATCGTGTAGCTTAGATCCACGGAGAGGCGTTGGGACGTGGATCGATAGGGGGAAGATCTTCGCGCGCACCCTAGAGTTCGAACCTTAAGGGTCTTGCTGGAACCCGATATCCGACAACATTTGATCAGTGATGGATAATTATGTCGGATGTGATTCCTCATGTAATAGTTATAATATAGGGTGACACAGAACTAGCTCTAGTTTATCAATGTAATGTAGACATGTATTCCGAATATAGTCATACGTGCTTATGGAAAAGAACTTGCATGACATCTTTTGTCCTACCCTCCCGTGGCAGCGGGGTCCTATTGGAAACTAAGGGATATTAAGGCCTCCTTTTAATAGAGTACCAGACCAAAGCATTAACACTTAGTGAATACATGAACTCCTCAAACTACGGTAATCACCGGTAAGTATCCCGTTAATTGTCACTTCGGGGTTAATGGATCATAACACATAATAGGTGACTATAGACATGCAACATAGGATCAAGAACTCATATATATTCATGAAAACATAATAGGTTCAGATCTGAAATCATGGCACTCGGGCCCTAGTGACAAGCATTAAGCATAGCAAAGTCATAGCAACATCTATCTCAGAAATAGTGGATACTAGGGATCAAACCCTAACAAATCTAACTCGATTACATAGTAAATCTCATACAACCCATCACCTTCCAGCAAGCCTATGATGGAATTACTCACGCACGGCGGTGAGCATCATGAAATTGGTGATGGAGGATGGTTGATGATGATGACGGCGACGGATTCTCCTCTCCGGAGCCCCGAACAGACTCCAGATCAGCCCTCCCGAGAGAGTTTAGGGCTTGGCGGCAGCTCCGTATCATAAAACGCGATGAATCCTTCTATCTTATTTTTTTCTCCCCGAACGTGAATATATGGAGTTGGAGTTGAGGTTGGTGGAGCTCCAGGGGGCCCACGAGGCAGGGGGCGCGCCCAGGGGGTAGGGCGCGCCCCCACCCTCGTGGATAGGGTGTGGGCCCCCTAATCTTGATTCTTTCGCCAATATTTTTTATTAAATCCAGAAAGTTGCTCTGTGGATTTTCAGGTCACTCCAAGAACTTTTATTTTTGCACAAAAATAACACCATGGCAGTTCTGCTGAAAACAGCGTCAGTTCGGGTTAGTTCCATTCAAATCAGGTAAGTTAGAGTCCAAAACAAGGGCAAAAGTGTTTGGAAAAGTAGATACGACGGAGACATATCAAGGCCGCTTTTGCTTTTTTTCCTTTTTTCCTGCATCAAGAAATGTAGAAGGCCCTGCTGGGGCATGTAATGGACCATGGCGCTTGCGCCGTTATGTTAACGTTTTTATTTCGTATCTTAGCATTCGTGTTGCTACCAACCGACATGTTCTTGTTGATCGCGATTAGGATAACTTAGCTTGGTGTGCTTGTGGTAGACTCCTGGGCCGCGAGGGTGTGCTCCTCCAGAACTTGGATCCCCTGTGTGCCTCTCATTCCAGAGAGATCTTGCTGGGGGTTTCCTTCTCATGGATCCGAAGGTTTTCCAGCCTCAGGAAGCGCCCAGTGGCCGCGGGGTCTGTAGCAGGCCATGGGGATATGGGGCCTTTGGAGATGCCTCATAGGGCGCCGCACCCCACGCGAGCCCCCGAGCAAGGATCGATCGTCATTGGTACACCAGGTCGCGATGCCCGACGAGGCCAAGAGACAAGGACTCGGGAGGGCATACATGCCTGTTGGCTCGTTTAAGAGCGTCGCGCAAAGATTAGGACGCCAAAGATTTGGATACCAAGGCTTTGGCGAGGTGTGTTCGTGGGCGGACCCATATGTACACACTGTGCCCAGCCCCCGCTCACGAGACGCGTGAGGAAGAGTGACGGGCAACTGCCACTCCCCCTAAAGCAGGACTCAAAAGAGAAAATGCTGCAAAGAGAAAGATTCCCATCCCTTTCAAATAAAGATGCGAGAACTTCGAATTTCATTCCAAGAAGTGGCAAATCGGCTAAAAAAGCAAGCAAAAGAACAGCCGCGCCTAGCGCCTACACTAGTCTTCTAGTCTTCCCGCCAGTGTGGGGCATGGGGCTTCCACTAGGCGTGGGCATAGTCGTTGAAAGACCATGTCGTCCGCCAGCGCGAAGCATGGGGCTTCCACTTGGGCATGGGTGGGAGCCCCCATGAGGCCCCAGGGCAGCGCTCAGGAGACTCCAGGGCATGTACATCCCTCATTATTACGTGAAAGTGTCACGGGTAGAACTTCCAAAGGTGCTGGATGTTCCAGGCATTCTGGATGGGGACCCCGTCCTGCATCTCCAGGCGTGTGGCGCCAGGCCTGGAGACACGGGCGATCTTGAACGGACCCTCCCACATAGGCGAGAGCTTGTGAATCCCCTCCCTTGAGAGCACCCGCCTCAGGACGAGGTCACCCACCTCGAGGGTCCTGGAGCAAATGATGTGACAGTGATACTGCCGCAGCGCCTGCTGGCACCTCGCGGCAGAGAGCGAGGATTGGTAGTGGGCCTCCTTCTCGAGCATGAGATCTGTCCCCCGCGAGGCGTCCTAGCATGCCTCGTCAAACACCAAGACCCGCGGGGAGTGATGTCTAACCTTGTGTGGGAGGAACGCCTCAGCCCGTAGACGAGGAAGAACGGGGTCTCGCCGGTGGGCTTAGTCGCGTGGTGCGGATGGACCACAACACAGACTAAAGCTCACCGAGACAACCCCTGCCGCAGGCCTCAAGCTTCTTCTTGAAGATCCTCATCTTGAGGCTCCTCAGGACCTCTGCGTTGGCGCGTTTGGCCTGGCCGTTACTCCGTGGGTGTTCCACTGAAGCATAGCATATCTGCGTTCCAAGGTTAGCACAATATGCCCTGAAGAGATTGCTTGTGATCTGAGAGCCATTATCAGTGATGATATGGTTGGGGACCCTGAAACAGCTAAAGAGGCCCATGATGAACTTGACGGCCGAGCTAGCAAGAATGGTGCGCACAGGCTCCTCCGCCCACTTGGTGAATTTGTCGATGGCGACGTAGAGGTTGCGATAGCCCCCGACTGCTCGGGGGAACGGGCCCAGGATGTCCAGCCCGCAGACCGCGAATTGCCACGAGAGCGGGATGGTCTTGAGGCCCTGAGTGGGCTGGTGGATCTATTTGGCATGGAACTGGCAGGCCTCATAGGATAACACCAACTCGGTGGCATCGTTGAGCGCCGTGGGCCAGTAGATCCCGCTGCAAAATACCTTGCCCACGACAGTGCGTGATGAAGAATGGTGCCTGCAATCCCCGCTGTGGATATCAGCCAACAATTCGCGCCCTTGCTCCTTGGATATGCATCCCAGTGAGACGTCGTTGGGGCGCCTTTGGTAGAGCTCGCCTTCCTGCAAGCAATAAGTGGTGGCCTGACGGGCCATGCATTCCGCATCTTCCTCCTTCTCCGGCAGGGTGCCGTGGAGCAGGTACACCATGAACTCTTTGATCCAGCAACCATCCTAAGGTTCCAGCGCAAGGAGCAGGCGGGCTCCTGAGGTCGGGCCGCAGGCCGGGGCGCCCGAGGGGGGCTTAGGGGCGGCTCGTCCCGAAGCAGCGTCGAGCCTGCCTCGGGGGTGGGGGGCTGCCGATGGTTTGAAGAGCCTATCCTCGAAGACGCCAGGCTTCTAGGGCTCGCGTCGGGATGCCCTCTTGGCGATGTCGTCTGCCTCCTTGTTCGTGCCACGCGGGACATGCTGCAATTCCAAGCCCAACAAGCGTTTTTCCATTTTGTGTACTACTACCTCTTGAGCACTGCGTTGGATTTCCCCGAAGAGGAGAGGATGATGCAGCAAAGTAGCGTAAGTATTTCCCTCAGTTTTTGAGAAACAAGGTATCAATCCAGTAGGAGGCCACGCACAAGTCCCTCGTACCTACACAAAATGATAGCTCCTCGCAACCAACGCGATTAGGGGTTGTCAATCCCTTCACGGTCACTTACGAGAGTGAGATCTGATAAAGATGATAAATAATATTTTTGGTATTTTTGGTATAGAGATGAAAAGTAAAAAGTAAAAGGCAAAGTAAAAACAAAGCAAGTATTAAAGTAATGGAGATTGATATGATGAGAATAGACCCGGGGGCCATAGGTTTCACTAGTGGCTTCTCTCAAGAGCATAGATATTCTACGGTGGGTGAACAAATTACTGTTGAGCAATTGACAGAATTGAGCATAGTTATGAGTATATCTAGCTATGATCATGTATATAGGCATCACGTCCAAGACAAGTAGACCAAAACGATTCTGCATCTACTACTATTACTCCACTCATCGACCGCTATCCAGCATGCATCTAGAGTATTAAGTTAAAAACAGAGTAACGCCTTAAGCAAGATGACATGATGTAGAGGGATAAATTCATGCAATATGATAAAAACCCCGTCTTGTTATCCTCAATGGCAACAATAAAATACGTGCCTTGCTGCCCCTTCTATCACTGGGAAAGGACACCGCAAGATTGAACCCAAAGCTAAGCACTTCTCCCATTGCAAGAACGACCAATCTAGTTGGCCAAACCAAATGGATAATTTGAAGAGACTTGCAAAGATAACCAATCATACATAAAAGAATTCAGAGAAGATTCGAATATTATTCATAGATAAGCTAGATCATAAACCCACAATTCATCGGTCTCAACAAACACACCGCAAAAAGAATATTACATCGAATAGATCTCCACGAGAGAGGGGGAGAACATTTTATTGAGATCCAAAAAGAGAGAAAAGAAGCCATCTAGCTACTAGCTATGGACCCGAAGGTCTGAAGTTAACTACTCACACTTCATCGGAGGGGCTATGGTGTTGATGTAGAAGTCCTCCATGGTTGATGCCCCCTCCGGCGGAGCTCCGGAACATGCCCCAAGATGGGATCTCGTGGATACAGGAAGTTGCGGCAGTGGAATTAGGTTTTTGGCTCCTGTTCTGATCGTTTGGGGGTACGTAGGTATATATAGGAGGAAGGAGTACGTCGGTGGAGCAACAGGGGGTCCACGAGGCAGGGGGGCGCGCCCTAGGGGGGGAGCCCCCCACCCTCGTGACTGCCTCTTTTGTTCCTTGGAGCAGGGTCCAAGTCTCTTGGATCACGTTCGGTGATAAAATCACATTTCCGAAGGTTTCATTCCGTTTGGACTCTGATTGATATTCCGTTTCTTCGAAACACTAAAATAGGCAAAAAAACAGCAATTCTGGGCTGGGCCTCCAGTTAATAGGTTAGTCCCAAAAATAATATAAAAGTGGAAAATAAAGCCCAATATAGTCCAAAATAGTAGATAAAGTAGCATGGAGCAATCAAAAATTATAGATACGTTGGAGACGTATCAAGCATCCCCAAGCTTAATTCCTGCTCGTCCTCGAGTAGGTAAATGATAAAAAGAGAATTTTTGATGCGGAGTGATACTTTGGCATAATTTCAATGTAAATCTTCTTAATTGTGGTATGAATATTCAGATCCGAAAGATTCAAGACAAAAGTTCATATTGACATAAAAATAATAATACTTCAAGCATACTAACTAAGCAATTATGTTTTCTCAAAATAACATGGCCAAAGAAAGTTATCCCTACAAAATCATATAGTCTGGCTATGCTCCATCTTCCCCACACAAAATATTTAAATCATGCACAACCCCGATGACAAGCCAAGCAATTGTTTCATACTTATGACATTCTCAAAACTTTTTCAATCTTCACGCAATACATGAGCGTGAGCCATGGATATAGCACTATATGTGGAATAGAATGGTGGTTGTGGAGAAGACAAAAAGAGGGAAGATAGTCTCACATCAACTAGGCGTATCAACGGGCTATGGAGATGCCCATCAATAGATATCAATGTGAGTGAGTAGGGATTGCCATGCAATGGATGCACTAGAGCTATAAGTATATGAAAGCTCAACAAAAGAAACTAAGTGGGTGTGCATCCAACTCGCTTGCTCACAAAGACCTAGGGCATTTGAGGAAGCCCATCATTGGAATATACAAGCCAAGTTCTATAATGAAAAATTCCCACTAGTATATGAAAGTGACAAAATGAGAGACTCTCTATCATGAAGATCTTGGTGCTACTTTGAAGAACAAGTGTGGTAAAAGGATAGTAACATTGTCCCTTCTCTCTTTTTCTCTCATCATTTTTTTATTTGGGCCTTTTCTCTGCTCTCTTTTTTGTGGCCTCTTTTTTTCATTTTTCTCTCTTTTTTCGTCTGGAGTCTCATCCCGACTTGTGGGGGAATCATGGTCTCCATCATCCTTTCCTCACTTGGGAAAATGCTCTAAAAAATGATGATCATCACACTTTTATTTTTCTTACAACTCAACAATTACAACTCGATTCTTAGAACAAGGTATGACTCTATATGAATGCCTCCAGCGGTGTACCGGGATATGCAATGAATCAAGAGTGACATGTATGAAAGAATTATGAACGGTGGCTTTGCCACAAATACGATGTCAACTACATGATCATGCTAGCGATATGACAATGATGGAGCGTGTCATAATAAACGGAACGGTGGAAAGTTGCATGGCAATATATCTCGGAATGGCTATGGAAATGCCATGATAGGTAGGTATGGTGGCTGTTTTGAGGAAGATATATGGTGGGTGTATGATACCAGCGAAAAGTGCGCAGTATTAGAGAGGCTAGCAATGGTGGAAGGATGGGAAAAAGTGCGTATAATCCATGGACTCAACATTAGTCATAAAGAACTCATATACTTATTGCAAAAATCTAGAAGTTATCAAAGCAAAGTATTACGTGCATGCTCCTAGGGGATAGATTGGTAGGAAAAGACCATCGCTCGTCCCCGACCGCCACTCATAAGGAAGACAATCAATAAATAAATCATGCTCCGAGTTCATCACATAACGGTTCACCATACGTGCATGCTACGGGAATCACAAACTTCAACACAAGTATTCTTTAAATTCACAACTACTCAACTAGCATGACTCTAATATCACCATCTTCATATCTCAAAACAATTATCAATCATCAAACTTATCTTAGTATTCAACGCACTCAAAAGAAAGTTTCACATATCTTGAATACCAAGTATAATATTAAGCAAATCACCATGCTATTAACGACTCTCAAAATAATCTAAGTGAAGCATGAGAGATCAATAGTTTCTTTAAAACAAATCCACCACCGTGCTCTAAAAGATCTGAGTGAAGTACTAGCAAAAATTATCACGCTCAAAAGATATAAGTGAAGCACTATGAGCAAAACTATCAAGCTCAAAAGATATAAGTGAAGCACATAGAGTATTCTAGCAAATTCCAATTTTTGTATGGCTCTCTCAAAAGGTGTGTACAGCAAGGATGATTGTGGTAAACGAACAAGCAAAGACGCAAATAATACAAGATGCTCCAAGCAAAACACATATCATGTGGTGAATAAAAATATAGCTCCAACTAAATTACCGATGGAAGTAGACAAAAGATGGGATGCCTTCCGGGGCATCCCCAAGCTTTGACTTTTTGGTGTCCTTGGATTATCTTGGGGGTGCCATGGGCATCCCCAAGATTAGGCTCTTGCCACTCCTTGTTTCATAATCCATCAAAAGAATTCACCCAAAACTTGAAAACTTCACAACACAAAACTCAATAGAAATCTCGTGAGCTCCGTTAGAGAAAGAAAACAAAAGAATACTTTAAGGTACTGTAATAAACTCATTCTTTATTTATATTTGTGTTAAACCTACTGTATTCCAACTTCTCTATGGATTATAAACTATTTTACTAGCCATAGATTCATCAAAATAAGCAAACAACACACGCAAGAATCTGTCAAAAACAGAACAGTCTGTAGTAATCTGTAACTAACGCAAACTTCTGGAACTCTAAAACTCCTACCAAAATAGGAAGTCTTGGAAAAATTGTTCATTTAACAGCATCAAAAAGAATCAACGCAAAATCACATTTCTGTGATTTAACAAAATTATATTCATGCGCGAAAGGTTTCTGTTTTTCAGCAGAATCAAATCAACTATCATCGTAGGTTATCCTATAGGTTCTACTTGGCACAAACACTAATTAAAAGATAAAAACACATCTAAATAGAGGCTAGATGGATTATTTATTCCTAAACAGAAGCAAAAAGAAAAAAAGAAAAAAAATCGGGTTGCCTCCCAACAAGCGCTATCGTTTAACACCCCTAGCTAGGCATAAAAGCAAGGATAGATCTAGGTATTGCCATCTTTGGCACCTGGAGAGGAGGATCTCCTTTCTATGGCATTCATTCTTCTATTTAAGTTAAGCACATGGCCATTAATGGAAGAATTAAGATTAAGCATGTTACGGAAATTGCCTCTAAACTAGACTTCATTTCTTTAATGATTTCATTTTGATAAAAGCACAAGAGAGTAGTTGATTCAACCTTATCATTCATGGGGTGCCCAAATATAGTTTTCATTCTTTCATAGGTATCTATAGCATCCCCTTCAAGAAAACCTTCTTCAAAGATGGAATCTAAAACTTGTTTGAAGGAAGCGGGCAAGCCAACATAAAAACTTTTTAGGTAAATTTCAATTTGATATTGTGGTACATAACTAGCCCGAATCCTAAGTAACCTATCCCAAGCATCTTTTAAAGACTCATCAAGTAAATAGCGAAAAATTCCAGAGTCATCCTCATCAAAATTATTCAAGCTCTCATTGGAGACCCCGATGGGTATTTATATAGAATCATTATTTATGAGCTTAGAGAGGATAGAGGGGTTGTCCAAGGCACTAGAGCTCGGGAGAAAACCCGTAGTTCTTCTTGATTCGGCCATGGCAACGGGAAGGCAAATGGAAAAGAGAGAAGGAGATTGGGAAAGAGAGGGCGAAAAACGGCAAGGGTGAAGTGGGGGAGAGGAAAACGAGAGGCAAATGGCAAATAATGTAATGCGAGAGATAGGGATTGTGATGGGTACTTGGTATGGTTGACTTGCTCTTGCGTGAGCCTCCCCGGCAACGGTGCCAGAAATTCTTCTTGCTACCTCTTGAGCACTGCGTTGGATTTCCTCGAAGAGGAGAGGATGATGCAGCAAAGTAGCGTAAGTATTTCCCTCAGTTTTTGAGAACCAAGGTATCAATCCAGTAGGAGGCCACGCACAAGTCCCTCGTACCTACACAAAACGATGGCTCCTCGCAACCAACGCGATTAGGGGTTGTCAATCCCTTCACGATCACTTACGAGAGTGAGATCTGATAGAGATGATAAATAATATTTTTGGTATTTTTGGTATAGAGATGCAAAGCAAAAAGTAAAAGGCAAAGTAAAAAACAAAGCAAGTATTAAAGTAATGGAGAATGATATGATGAGAATAGACCCGGGGGCCATAGGTTTCACTAGTGGCTTCTCTCAAGAGCATAGATATTCTACGGTGGGTGAACAAATTACTGTTGAGCAATTGACAGAACTGAGCATAGTTATGAGTATATCTAGGTATGATCATGTATATAGGCATCACGTCCAAGACAAGTAGACCGAAACGATTCTGCATCTAGTACTATTACTCCACTCATCGACCGCTATCCAGCATGCATCTAGAGTATTAAGTTAAAAACAGAGTAACGCCTTAAGCAAGATGACATGATGTAGAGGGATAAATTCATGCAATATGATAAAAAAACATCTTGTTATCCTCGATGGCAACAATACGATATGTGCCTTGCTGCCCCTTCTGTCACTGGGAAAGGACACCGCAAGATTGAACCCAAAGCTAAGCACTTCTTCCATTGCAAGAACTACCAATCTAGTTGGCCAAACCAAATGGATAATTCGAAGAGACTTGCAAAGATAACCAATCATACATAAAAGAATTCAGAGAAGATTCGAATATCATTCATAGATAAGCTGGATCATAAACCCAGAATTCATCGGTCTCAACAAACACACCGCAAAAAGAAGATTACATCAAATAGATCTCCACGAGAGAGGGGGAGAACATTGTATTGAGATCCAAAAAGAGAGAAGAAGCCATCTAGCTACTAGCTATGGACCCGAAGGTCTGAAGTAAACTACTCACACTTCATCGGAGGGGCTATGGTGTTGATGTAGAAGCCCTCCGTGGTTGATGCCCCCTTCGTCGGAGCTCCGGAACAGGCCCTAAGATGGGATCTCGTGGATACAGGAAGTTGCAGCGGTGGAATTAGGTTTTTGGCTCCTGTTCGGATTGTTTAGGGGTACGTAGGTATATATAGGAGGAAGGAGTACGTCGATGGAGCAACAGGGGGTCCACGAGGCAGGGGGGCACGCCCTAGGGGGGGCGCCCCCCACCCTCGTGACCGCCTCTTTTGTTCCTTGGAGCAGGGTCCAAGTCTCCTGGATCATGTTCGGTGAGAAAATCACGTTTCCGAAGGTTTCATTCCATTTGGACTCTGTTTGATATTCCGTTTCTTTGAAACACTGAAATAGGCAAAAAAACAGCAATTCTGGGTTGGGCCTCCGGTTAATAGGTTAGTCCCAAAAATAATATAAAAGTGGAAAATAAAGCCCAATATAGTCCAAAACAGTAGATAAAGTAGCATGGAGCAATCAAAAATTATAGATATGTTGGAGACGTATCATGTACCTCTTCTAGGTATGCCTCCATGTGCTCGTCCGTAGGCTTCTATTCCTTGTTGGAGAAGTTGACGAGGAGCTGAGAGTCGCCCTTGATGGTGAGGGGCTTGACCCCCAGGGCCACCGTATTCTGTGATGTTGTTGGAGACCTTCTTGCCATTCTGAAAGCAGAGCTGCACAACGTAGCATAGCTTATCTTGGGTTGCCGAGATGAGTACGGCTCCAGCCCCCGTGCCCTGCCGTGCAAATACGCCATCGAAGTACATGCACTACAAAAAAATACACTTCCATGATGATACGTGTTTGTCACAGTAGGTCGCGTTTTCTGTCATGCATGTACATCCATGACAATTTTATAAAAAAATCAAGATCGTCATACCTGTGCTGTCCTAGAAGTGTTCCATGACATTACCAAAATTATCATCACGAAAGTGTCCACTTCCATGTGTTCGAAATATGCCCTAGAGGCAATAATAAAATGGTTATTATATATTTCCTCGTTCATGATAATTGTCTTTTATTCATGCTATAATTGTGTTATCCGGAAATCGTAATACATGTGTGAATACATAGACCACAACATGTCCCTAGTGAGCCTCTAGTTGACTAGCTAGTTTATCAATAGATGGTCACGGTTTCCTGACCATGGACATTGGATGTCATTGATAACGGGATCACATCATTGGGAGAATGATGTGATGGACAAGACCCAATCCTAAGCATAGCACAAGATCGTGTAGTTCGTTTGCTAGAGCTTTTCCAATGTCAGGTATCATTTCCTTAGACCATGAGATTGTGTAACTCCCGGATGCCGTAGAAGTGCTTTGGATGTAGCAAACGTCACAACGTAATGGGTGACTATAAAGGTATACTACAGGTATCTCCGAAAGTGTCTGTTGGGTTGACATAGATCGAGACTAGGATTTGTCACTCCGTATGACGGCGACGTATCTCTGGGCCCACTCGATAATGCATCATCATAATGAGCTCAAATTGACTAAGTGGTTGGTCACGGGGTCATGCATTACAGTACGAGTAAAGTGACTTGTCGGTAACGAGATTGAACGAGGTATTAGGATACAGACGATCGAATCTCGGGCAAGTAACGTACTGATTGACAAAGGGAATTGTATACGGGATTACTTGAATCCTTGACATCATGGTTCATTCGATGAGATCATCGTGGAACATGTGGGAGCCAACATGGGTATCCAGATCCTGCTGTTGGTTATTGGCCGGAGAGTCATCTCGGTCATGTCTGCACACTTAAGGTTCGATGACGCTAGGGTTGTAGAGATACTAGTATGTGGTAACATGAAAGTTGTTCAGAGTCCCGGATGAGATCCCGGACGTCATGAGGAGTTCCGGAATGGTCCGGAGGTGAAGAATTATATATAAGAAGTCCAGTTTCAGCCATCGGGAAAGTTTCGGGGGTCACCGGTATTGTACCGGGACCACCGGAAGGGTCCCGGGTGTCCATCGGGTGGGGCCACCTATCCCGGAGGGCCCCATGGGCTGAAGTGTGGAAGGGAACCAACCCTTGGTGGGCTGGTGCGCCCCCCTTGGCCCCCCTGCGCCTAGGGTTGGAAACTCTAGGGGTGGGGGCGCCCCACTTGGCTTGGGGGCAAGCCACCCCCTTGGCCGCCGCCCCCCTTGAGATCCAATCTCTAGGGGGCCGGCCCCCCCCCAAGGCCCCTATATAAAGAGGAGGGAGGGAGGGCTGTGCACCCCTGCTCCTGGCGCCTCCCTCTCCCTTCGCAACACCTCTCCCTCTCGTAGAGCTTGGCGAAGCCCTGCCGAGATCGCTGCTACTTCCACCACCACGCCGCCGTGCTGCTGGATCTCCATCAACCTCTCCCTCCCCTTGCTGGATCAAGAAGGAGGAGATGTCTTCCCCGACCGTACGTGTGTTGAATGCGGAGGTGCCATCCGTTCGGTACTAGGATCATTGGTGATTTAAATCACGACGAGTACGACTCCCTCAACCCCGTTCTCTTGAACGCTTCCTCGCGATCTACAAGGGTATGTAGATGCACTCCTCTATCTTGTTGCTAGATGACTCCATAGATTGATCTTGGTGAAGTGTAGAAAAATATTATTTTCTGCAATGTTCCCCAACAGTGGTATCAGAGCTAGGTCTATGCGTAGTTTCTATGCACGAGTAGAACACAAACTTGTTGTGGGCGTAGATGTTGTCAATTTTCTTGCCACTACTAGTCTTATCTTGTTTCGGCAGCATCGTGGGATGAAGCGGCCCGGACCAACCTTACACGTACGCTTACGTGAGACAGGTTCCACCGACTGACATGCACTAGTTGCATAAGGTGGCTAGCGGGTGTCTGTCTCTCCCACTTTAGTCGGATCGGATTCGATGAAAAGGGTCCTTATGAAGGGCAAATAGAAATTGGCATATCACGTTGTGGTTTTACGTAGGTAAGAAACGTTCTTGCTAGAAACCTATGGAAGCCACGTAAAAACATGCAACAATAATTAGAGGACGTCTAACTTGTTTTTGCAGCATATGCCTTGTGATGTGATATGGCCAAAAGGATGTGATGAATGAAATATATGTGATGTATGAGATTGATCATGTTCTTGTAATAGGAATCACGACTTGCATGTCGATGAGTATGACAACCGGCAGGAGCCATAGGAGTTGTCTTTATTTTTTGTATGACCTGCATGTCATTGAATAACGCCATGTAAATTACTTTACTTTATTGCTAAACACGTTAGCCATAGAAGTAGAAGTAATCGTTGGCGTGACAACTTCATGAAGACACGATGATGGAGATCATGGTGTCATGCCAGTGACGAAGATGATCATGGCGCCCCGAAGATGGAGATCAAAGGAGCAATATGATATTGGCCATATAATGTCACTATTTGATTGCATGTGATGTTTATCATGTTTTGCTTCTTATTTGCTTAGTATGACGGTAGTAAATAAGATGATCCCTTACAATAATTTCAAGAAAGTGTTCCCCCTAACTGTGCGCCGTTGTGAAAGTTTGTTGTTTCGAAGCACCACGTGATGATCGGGTGTGATAGATTCTAACGTTCACATACAACGGGTGTAAGTCAGATTTACACATGCAAAACACTTAGGTTGACTTGACGAGCCTAGCATGTACAGACATGGCCTTGGAACACAAGAGACCGAAAGGTTGAACATGAGTCGTATGGAAGATACGATCAACATGGAGATGTTCACTGATGATGACTAGTCCGTATCACGTGATGATCGGACACGGTCTAGTTGAGTCGGATCATGTATCACTTAGATGACTAGAGGGATGTCTAATCTGAGTGGGAGTTCATTAAATAATTTGATTAGATGAACTTAATTATCATGAACTTAGTCTAAAAACCTTTGCAAAATGTCTTGTAGATCAAATAGCCAACGCTCATGTCAACCTCAAATTCAACGCGTTCCTAGAGAAAACCAAGCTGAAAGATGATGGCAGCAACTATTCGAACTGGGTCCGGAACCTGAGGATCATCCTCATAGCTGCCAAGAAAGCATATGTCCTAGAAGGACCGCTAGATGAAGCACCCATCCCAGAGAACCAAGACGTTATGAACGCTTGGCAGTCACGTGTTGATGATTACTCCCTCGTTCAGTGTGGCATGCTTTACAGCTTAGAACCGGGGCTCCAAAAGCATTTTGAGCAACACGGAGCATATGAGATGTTCGAAGAGCTGAAAATGGTTTTCCAAGCTCATGCCCGGGTCGAGAGATATGAAGTCTTTGACAAGTTCTACAGTTGTAAGATGGAGGAAAATAGTTCTGTCAGTGAGCACATACTCAAAATTTCTGGGTTGCACAACCGCTTGTCCCAGCTGGACATTAACCTCCCGGACGAGGCGGTCATTGACAGAATCCTTCAGTCGCTCCCACCTAGCTACAAGAGCTTTGTGATGAACTACAATATGCAGGGGATGGTGAAAACTATTCCTGAAGTATTTTCAATGCTGAAATTAGCAGAGGTGGAAATCAAAAAGGAACATCAAGTGTTGATGGTCAATAAAACCACTAGTTTCAAGAAAGGCAAGGGTAAGAAGAACTTCAAGAAGGACGGCAAGGGAGTTGCCGCGCCCGGTAAGCCAGTTGCTGGGAAGAAGCCAAAGAATGGACCCAAACCTGAGACTGAGTGCTTTTATTGCAAGGGAAAGGGACACTGGAAGCGGAACTGCCCCAAATACTTAGCGTACAAAAGAAGGCCGGCAACACCAAAGGTATATGTGATATACATGTAATTGATGTGTACCTTACCAGTACTCGTAGTAGCTCCTGTGTATTTTATACCGGTGTGGTTGCTCATATTTGTAACTCAAAGCAGGAGCTGCGGAATAAGCGGAGACTTGCGAAGGACGAGGTGACGATGCGCGTCGGGAATGGTTCCAAGGTCGATGTGATCGCCGTCGGCACGCTACCTCTGCATTTACCTATGGGATTAGTTTTAAACCTCAATAATTGTTATTTAGTGCCAGCTTTGAGCATGAACATTGTATCTGGATCTCGTTTAATGCGAGATGGCTACTCATTTAAATCCGAGAATAATGGTTGTTCTATTTATATGAGAGATATGTTTTATGGTCATGCCCCGCTGGTCAATGCTTTATTCTTAATGAATCTCGAACGTGATGTTACACATATTCATAGTGTGAATACCAAAAGATGTAAAGTTGATAACGATAGTCCCACATACTTGTGGCACTGCCGCCTTGGTCACATTGGTGTCAAATGCATGAAGAAGCTCCATGCTGATGGACTTTTGGAGTCTCTTGATTACGAATCATTTGACACGTGCGAACCATGCCTTATGGGCAAAATGACCAAGACTCCATTCTCCGGAACAATGGAGCGAGCAACCAACTTATTGGAAATCATACATACTGATGTGTGCGGTCCAATGAGCGTTGAGGCTCGTGGAGCATATCGTTATGTTATCACTCTCACTGACGACTTGAGTAGATATGGGTATGTCTACTTGATGAAACACAAGTCTGAGACCTTTGAAAAGTTCAAGGAATTTCAGAATGAGGTAGAGAATCAACATGACCGAAAGATAAAGTTCTTACAATCAGATCGTGGGGGAGAATATTTAAGTCACTAATTTGGTACGCACTTAAGGAAATGTGGAATTGTTTCACAACTCACACCGCCTGGAACACCTGAGTGTAACGGTGTGTCCGAACATCGTAATCGCACTCTATTGGATATGGTGCGATCTATATGTCACTCACCGATTTTCCGCTATCATTTTGGGGATACGCTCTAGAGACAGCTACATTCACTTTAAATAGGGCACCATCTAAATCCGTTGAGACGACACCGTATGAATTATGGTTTGGGAAGAAACCTAAGCTGTCGTTTCTAAAAGTTTGGGGATGCGATGCTTATGTCAAGAAACTTCAACCTGAAAAGCTCGAACCCAAGTCGGAAAAATGCGTCTTCATAGGATACCCTAAGGAAACCATTGGGTATACCTTCTACCTCAGATCCTAAGGCAAGATCTTTGTTGCCAAGAACGGGTCCTTTCTGGAGAAAGAGTTTCTCTCGAAAGAAGTTAGTGGGAGGAAAGTGGAACTTGATGAAGTACTACCTCTTGAACCGGAAAGTAGCGCAGCTCAGGAAAATGTTCATGTGGTGCCTGCACCGACCAGAGAGGAAATTAATAGTGACACCCCAAAATTTTGGCCTTGTTTTAATAAATTAAAATTTTGCCAGGAATTAAAACTTTGGATTTCTGAGCTCCATTTTGATTTTTAAATCATTTCCTTCCCTGTTATGATGAGTTTTTCCCAAAGATAAAACTTTTCAAATGTGTTATTGGACTTGTTTAACCTCTCAAGAAAAACTTTCCTTTTATTAGTGTAACTAATTAAATAATTAAGTTGCCTGATCTTTACTTTCTTGAAAATAATTTTTCAAGGTTAAATGGCTATTTTTGAACTACAATCATTTGATAAGTTCTCTTAAAATTCCAACCAAAATTTGGAGATGTCATGTGATGTTTTTAAATCACTGTTGTGCAGCAATATATTTCATTCATGTAATATTTTGAGCCCTACACTCATTTTTTCTTCTCTGATCCAGAGTGCATTTTGCACTACAACTCCTTTAAATAATTCTTCCTGGCCTCCACCAAAATTATGGGATATTGGTAATAGCCTATGATTCCACATTATGCAAAAACCTAGTGCTGTTCTTTGAAAATTTTGAGTGAATCAACCACATTTCCATTCTGGACCAACTGGATGGTTTGTACAGCAACCATATTTTTGCTTGCTCTTTAACCCTTGATTCTTTCTCCTACTTGTAGTCCTCCATGTTAAACCCTTAAGTCCAGGAGCATGCACCCTTTAGATCATTTTTGGTTCATGAAATAATGTCATTTATTCTCTGTCCAGAATTGAAATTCTGCTAAACTTGCACTAACAAGTTTCTTCTTTTGGCAAACTAACCTCACCACCCTCATGTACATCGAAAGAGACCCCAACCTGGAAGTTTTGGCTACCCCAAAAGCTAACTAGGTGCCTTTGGCATTTTGTCAAACACCCTGAGTGCATGACCAGTTTCGGCATGATTTCATATTTACATTGTGAGCTTGAGCTCCTGACCTAACCAGCATGTCCTAAGGTCTTGCCCTAGCCCATAACCTATTTCTGCTAACTCTCGTTTAGTTTGGGACTCTCTAGGCTGTCATGGCATATCGTCGAGCACACCCCGGGCGTGCTCTGGGCGCACCCAGAGCGTGCGTTTGGTGCCCGCATGCACCCGAGTCGTCGCGTCCCACCCCGCACTCAAAACCCGGCCCCAGCCCGCTCGTCGTGTCCCCCTGCACTGCCACACCACCTCGACCAACCTGGCGCCCCACAGCACCACCACCAGGATGGCCGTGGCGGCTAGCTGCCGGCCGCTAGCAGGCCCGACCGTGGTCGGTGCCGCCCAAGCCACCCCAGCTCGCCACCTGCCCCTATGAGCAGTGTGTGCTCATCCACAGCTTCGTCCCCTAGCGCTCGTCGCCGCCACGTTGCCCTAGCTACAGCATGGCGGTCCGCCGTCGTTCTTATCTCCGGCCGCCTCAGAACCGACCTCCATCGCCTATTTAAGGACCGAGCGTCTCCGAGCCCTCAGGTAGCCTCACGCCGTCTCACTAGCGCCCCCATCGCCACCAATTGGAGGGGAGCAGGTCTTCTTCAACCTCTCCGGTCAGTTCGGCCACCGCCGCCTCCCGGCTCCGTTCGGTGCAACCAGAGCTTCCCCCTTTCCAATCTCTTCACCAGAAGCCTTCTCTGCCTCCCCTGAACACTTCCCCCTACTCCATTTCGATCGAGAACCACCGCCGCCCCGAAACCACTTTTCCCCGAAGCTTTCCTCCGCCGAGGAGCTCGCCGCCGACAGCTCACGCCGTCCCCGCCGACCCAGTGACTACCAGTAGGATCGCCCTTGATCCGCGGATCCATCCCCGCCCTCCAGAGGCCGCGAGGAGCCGCCGCTCGCCGGCGTTGGTCGCCGGAGTGCCGCCTCCGCTCGGGACAGAGGGAGAAGGAGGAGGGCGGACTAGTCAAACCTGACTAGTGGGCCACCTAGGACCCACTGTCAGTGACCACGCACAGTCCACGTGGAGTAAGTGGAAGCGTATTTCCAGATTACGCTTTCGACGTGTACATAATTAATCGAACCGTTTTTTTTATGTTTTCTGTCTTATTTTTAAAATCAGATTTCAACCAGAACTTTGACTGTCTATAACTTTTTAAATATAACTCCAAATGAGTTGATTCTTTTTCCTACCTTTCTCAAATTTGATCTAGTTTATTTTAAGATTTATTTGAAAAAATTTCAAACAACTTTTTGGTACTGTTTTTGAAATGTGTGTTAATTCAAATATATTTTTAAATAGGATTTTTGGAGAAAGGAGAAATGTTTCAAGTTTTGGAGTGCACCCTGCCTTTCCACACATTGAAGGCAAGCATTCTGAATCCCGGCATAATATTTTTGGTGTTATCGTGGATACATTATAACACCACCGCATTTCGAAGGACTCATTATTTCATGTGGTATGATCATATGCATGAGTGCATATTAATGATTTCCAGGCTGTTGGATATAAACACACTTGTGATAATATTCACCCTCATGTGCCTTGCATGCATACCGGCAGGAACCCGGGAAAACCTCTGCCTTGGGTAGGCATGAGTTTGTCGCCGGTCTCCGTCGGGACGGTTATGTCTGGTATAGCATGGTAAGGTGATATGAGAGGTGACTCTGTTGGATGAAATATATTCGTTATACTAACCATGCAGGAAATACTTAAACCTCCTGAGTCGACCGTAGATCGAGTCTTGTGCCAGTAACCCCCATACTTGTTTCGTGCTACCACTCGTCTCTACAGCAAGTAGAGTACATTCAGTAAGTTGTCAACCTCTTTCAAGCACACACCGTACAGAGAGGCCATGGTGGAAGGTACCGGTTGTAGATGGTAGGCAAGCCACCTGGTCCGGGGGCATGGGTGTTTCCGGTTGGGACCGAGAGGGGAGGCCACCCCTTAGAGCGCGCGATATAAGTTTGATCCCATGCTACGCGAGGTTGTAGCCTCCCCACTTAGAGTTGCTTAACAGGTGTCGTGGGTGATTCCAGACACGTGTGAGTTAAGCTGGTGTGTGCAAGTTAGGTGTGTTTTCAACAAAAAGACCGTAGACGGAATTAGTCCCGATGGACTAAAGAAATCCGTTACTCATGGGTAAAGAGTACATCCTCTGCAGAGATTAAATCTATTCGAATACCCGTGTCCATGGTTAAGGATTACAGTCTGGGATGGGTCAGGTGTCGATCTTAGTGTTGGTCTTCGGAGGTGAAACTGTTAACCAGAAATGGAATTACTACTCGTGACTTGGGATAACTATGATTATTATTATTGATGACTAACCCGTGATATTATTGTTAATATCGAGTATCTCAAGGATGGTTCTACCTCCGGGATATTCACTATGATTGTTTCTTTTAAAGCCCTTTATGTGGTGTCGCTCAGACGCCCGACTGTGGCATTTCTTTTAAAGCCCTTTATGTGGTGTCGCTCAGACGCCCGACTGTGGCATTTCTTTTAAAGCCCTTTATGTGGTGTCGCTCAGACGCCCGACTGTGGCATTTCTTTTAAAGCCCTTTATGTGGTGTCGCTCAGACGCCCGACTGTGGCATTTCTTTTAAAGCCCTTTATGTGGTGTCGCTCAGACGCCCGACTGTGGCATTTCTTTTAAAGCCCTTTATGTGGTGTCGCTCAGATGCCCGACTGTGGCATTTCTTTTAAAGCCCTTTATGTGGTGTCACTCAGACGCCCGACTGTGGCATTTCTTTTAAAGCCCTTTATGTGGTGTCGCTCAGACGCCCGACTGTGGCATTGCTTGTTATTTGTTTTTCATAAATTTTTATACTACCATGTTATTGAATTTTTATAACTTGCTTGCACGCATCAGAGTTTCATTTATCGTTTGTGACTGACGTCATGAGCATAGAATATTTTTAGCACATCATTGTTATATTATACCTGTGTTCATGATGTTTGCGAATACATTTAAAGTACTCACTGGCTTGTCCCTGGCTATTGTCTTGGCCAGATTTTTCTTGCTCGGAGAGGAGCGACGCGATGCCAGCCCCGGAACCCACACAATGGAGATAGCAGCCTTGCGAAGATAGGAGTTAACCTGGTCAGCTGTTCCCGTGGGAAATGGAGTCCCATAGACATTGATGTTTCACAAACCGCTTCCGCCATCAACCACTAGAAACCATTTGTTGTACTCTCAGGCCAGAATGGTCTTGTACTACATATGTTGTATTCTGCTTGGAATTTCTGTATCCAGTTGGAGCCTCATCACCTAACAGTAATCCTGGGGCTGATGAGCACGACGGTCTTTTCTGGAAATTTATTACCCGGGAAAAACCGGTCGTGGCAGACTTGGTATCAGAGCCAGGCTGACCATTGGCTAATCCTATCTTAGCCAGGTCAATAAACTTAGGCAAACCAACCCACTAGACCTTAGCCAAACCCCAGCCAAGCTTCTCGTGCAAGATAGCCACACAGTGACCTAACACCTTTTGGCAGTCGGTGCCCAACCTATCAACCTAACCTGTCACTCATGCGTCAGTGACCGGCCCCTAAATAGTCCTTTCCCACAAGCGTGTGAAGGAAGACTCCGCCCCCTTTTTCCTATAAAAAGGGCACGCTAGTCCCAACAAACACCGCACAGCCGCTACCCCAAACCGAGCCACAATGCCTGGACCTATAGTGCACAACGAAACCACAGCAACCAACCTTGGAGGTTTTGTGACTATCCTCGCAAACCTCACCCGTCGTGCCTACGCGTTAGAAGAGCCACCAGAATATGTTGTGTATCAAGGACCCATGAGCGGTGAAGACCGTCAATTCTGGGCCACTGTGCACATCTACGGTAGGGGTCTAGCACCCGAGCGCCCCTACAGGTTCACTGGAAGGACAACTTCCTTTGAGCCACAAGCCATCCAGCTAGCCGCTCGAGAGGCTATAGTTCATCTCAGGCACTTGTCGCCCAGAGTTAACTGTCGCTCGTTCCACTACTACCCCAGACGTGAAGGGTATGGTAGACCACCCCAAGTTGCCAACGGAGATCACGAGACGGACCCCGCATTGTTGCACCTAGTGCGCTATGTAAGTGCACTAGAGGCACTGTTCGACCAGATCACTATTGATTTAATCGCAGCTTGTGGAGAGCTGGTTCGTCGAGCCCCGGCGAGAGGAGAAAACGAGCCCAACGCCGACAACCCAGTCGTGCTGTTTGGACAACCGATCGAGACCCCGAGATCTACCCCAGCCATCGGCCAAGGTGCTGCGATAACCCCAGAAGTGCTTCGTCGCATATTGGGAGCACACTCCAACGGAGTTGTGGCCAACCATCCCCGCGATGGTCATCATCACTACCCCGACCCTGCAGTTCCTCCGCCATCTCCGACTAATCCCGGAAGAGAGACACGTGGAGAAACCTCGACATCCACCAGGCACGCCCGTTTAGACATGAACGAGGTAGACTAAGTCGTATGAGTAGCACCGAGTTTTCGGTGTATCCTCACCTTGTAATCGTGCAACCGTGTATATTAACGCAGCCTGTCATTGTGCCTCTGTTTTATTAGTAGCCTTGCATATTTGGTCAGCGCATATCTGCATATTTTTCCGGGCACAACTACCAAAACCAACCCGACGACAACCACAGTAACACGTCTCTTTATGAGATATGTGTATCTCTGACACTGACCCGACCTTTGGAGCTAAGCTGGCAAATTTATTACCTTTCACCACGGTAAAACGAATCCAGCTCCATTGCTATATAAAGGCCACCTTGTGACCTTACTCAGCAACCCTCACTTTGTGCACCACACTCACACTTTTTCCTGTCATGCCGAGCCCTAGCATTCATCTGAGAACCCCAGATGCAACCCCAGGTAGCTTTGTCAAAATATTGTGGGATTTTACCCGCAGTACCATGGGTTCTACCCAGCCACCTCAGTACGAGCTGTTCAAATCAAGGATCACCCCATCCACCTCGGAATATTGGGCGGCAGTACACATCCCTCCCATAGACTCCAACCAAGATCCAACGGAAGTTTCCTTCGTGGGGAAATCTATGCCAACCCCACACCTGGCCATAGAAGCTGCTGCGAAAGAAGCGATTGCTCGTCTTCGATCCGCAGTACCCTATGCCCGCGAACAAGGATATTATTACTTTCCGAGCCGTGCAGCACCCGAAGAAGTAACATCTTTTCCCGGTGGACGTATTGAGAGAGACCCAGTTCTGGCCAACCTTATCCAGTACATCATTGCTCAAGAGCATTTGAACCAGCGAGTGATGGATTATCTCCAGAGCCTCACAAATTTAAATCCTCAGATCGCCACCGGCAGACCACTGAGACCCGACACAGAGAGACGCATACATCGACTGGTCAATCCAGTGCCTCCGATAGAAGAAGAGTGCATTCCTTTACTAGAGACATTTTATCAGGACCCCGTCCAGTTACCGTTTTCAGTTTAGACGTCACTACTGTATTTGTTTTTTCAGCATTTATATTTGCGTGTATCTTATGCGTGATACCCTGAGTTTGTACGACGAGTCAATTATTTGGCTTCTACTAATGTGTGTAGTTTCTATTGTGGTTTATGCTCCTTTAAATTAACTGTTTTTCCCTCGCAAAATCCTGGAGTGAGATTTCTTTTCCCTGAGTTGCTACACCTGCCCCTTCTCACGACATGGATTAATTAATTTCCCACAGCACCACGCAGCAGACTCACAACCATAATCATTCAGACACATACACTGTTTGCAAAACTTTGCAACGGCGTTACATCCAGCTAATCACCCCCCCTAACAACAGTTAGCACCCGGCACACCTCCATCTACTCCTCATGATCACCACCACCGCGGAGAGCCAACACCCGAGCCGCAGCGTTGCAATACTCGTCGAAGATCATCGCGCACAGGAGCACAGAGAGCCCCAGCAGTGTCGCCAGCCCTCCGCATATCAGGATCACAAACCAATCCGGCATCGCCTCCGCCATTAGAGCATCGCCCGAGCTTTGGTAAGCAGTAATGGAGGGAGGAGGAGGAGAAGTGAGGCCAGGTGCGAGGAAGAAGAGAGAGGCACCCCGGCCGTTTTTATAGCTCGAGCTCGGTGTACGGTGGGCAAAGTCCACCAACGCCGCTCGTCGCCGATCGCCGGTGTTCGGAGTCGAATCCGCGAGCAGTGCCGACAGCGCACTGGCCCGCGAGGTGAGTGCACGCTGCACCGACAGCTAGCACGCCGCGCACTACCACGGTACGGCCTAGATGCCCTACGAGTTAGGCATCGCCGGTGGAGAAAGCGCGAGAAAGCACGCGGGAGAGAAGAGGTAGAAGGAAGAGCCAGAGGGAGAAGGGGAGACTGACAGTGGGCCCCGGTCCCACCTGTCAGCCAGAGAGAGCACTGTGCTCTCGGGTACGACCAGCGTATATCTAAATTTAGGAGTTATTCTAAATTTTTATCCAGCGTAGAAATCACCCGTTTTTGTCCCGAACCGTAGACTTTTCCACACAGCCTCAGTTTTCACACTATGGTTTTTCACCACTTATTGCCCTCTCACTGTAGCCACATCTTTATTGCGTAATTATTTTCTTAACACCGCTTTTAACAAATCTCGAGGACGAGATTTTTCTTAAGGGGGATAGTATTGTGACACCCCAAAATTTTGGCCTTGTTTTAATAAATTAAAATTTTGCCAGGAATTAAAACTTTGGATTTTTGAGCTCCATTTTGATTTTTAAATCATTTCCTTCCCTGTTATGATGAGTTTTTCCCAAAGAGAAAACTTTTCAAATGTGTTATTGGACTTGTTTAACCTCTCAAGAAAAACTTTCCTTTTATCAGTGTAACTAATTAAATAATTAAGTTGCTTGATCTTTACTTTCTTGAAAATTATTTTTCAAGGTTAAATGGCCATTTTTGAACTACAATCATTTGATAAATTCTCTTAAAATTCCAACCAAAATTTGGAGATGTCATGTGATGTTTTTAAATCACTGTTGTGGAGCAATATATTTCATTCATGTAATATTTTGAGCCCTACACTCAATTTTTCCTCTCTGGTCCAGAGTGCATTTTGCACTACAACTCCTTTAAATAATTCTTCCTGGCCTCCACCAAAATTATGGGATATTGGTAATAGCCTATGATTCCACATTATGCAAAAACCTAGTGCTGTTCTTTGAAAATTTTGAGTGAATCAACCTCATTTCCATTCTGGACCAACTGGATGGTTTGTACAGCAACCATATTTTTGCTTGCTCTTTAACCCTTGATTCTTTCTCCTACTTGTAGTCCTCCATGTTAAACCCTTAAGTCCAGGAGCATGCACCCTTTAGATCATTTTTGGTTCATGAAATAATGTCATTTATTCTCTGTCCAGAATTGAAATTCTGCTAAACTTGCACTAACAAGTTTCTTCTTTTGGCAAACTAACCTCACCACCCTCGTGTACATCGAAAGAGACCCCAACCTGGAAGTTTTGGCTACCCCAAGAGCTACCTAGGTGCCTTTGGCATTTTGTCAAACACCCTGAGTGCATGACCAGTTTCGGCATGATTTCATATTTACATTGTGAGCTTGAGCTCCTGACCTAACCAGCATGTCCTAAGGTTTTGCCCTAGCCCATAACCTATTTCTGCTAACTCTCGTTTAGGTTGGGACTCTCTAGGCTGTCATGGCATATCATCGAGCACACCCCGGGCGTGCTCTGGGCGCACCTAGAGCGTGCGTTTGGCGCCCGCATGCACCCGAGTCGCCGCGTCCCACCCCGCACTCAAAACCCGGCCCCAGCCCGCTCGTCGTGTCCCCCTGCACCGCCACACCACCCCGACCAACCTGGCGCCCCACAGCGCCACCACCAGGATGGCCGTGGCGGCTAGCTGCCGGCCGCTAGCAGGCCCGACCGTGGTCGGTGCAGCCCAAGCCACCCCAGCTCGCCACCTGCCCCTGTGAGCAGTGCGTGCTCATCCACAGCTTCGTCCCCTAGCGCTCGTCGCCGCCACGTCGCCCTAGCTACAGCATGGCGGTCCGCCGTCGTTCTTATCTCCGGCCACCTCAGAACCGACCTCCATCGCCTATTTAAGGAAGCCCAGAGCATCTCTGAGCCCTCAGGTAGCCTCACGCCGTCTCACTAGCGCCCCCATCGCCACCAATTGGAGGGGAGCAGGTCTTCTTCAACCTCTCCGGTCAATTCGGCCACCGCCGCCTCCCGGCTCCGTTCGGCGCAACCAGAGCTTCCCCCTCTCCAATCTCTTCACCAGAAGCCTTCTCTGCCTCCCCTGAACACTTCCCCCTACTCCATTTCGATCGAGAACCACCGCCGCCCCGAAACCACTTTTCCCCGAAGCTTTCCTCCGCCGAGGAGCTCGCCGCCGATAGCTCACGCCGTCCCCGCCGACCCAGCGACTACCAGTAGGATCGCCCTCGATCCGCGGATCCATCCCCGCCCTCCAGAGGCTGCGAGGAGCCGCCGCTCACCGGCGTTGGTCGCCGGAGTGCCGCCTCCGCTCGGGACAGAGGGAGAAGGAGGAGGGTGGACTAGTCAAACCTGACTAGTGGGCCACCTAGCACCCACTGTCAGTGACCACGCACAGTCCACGCGGAGTAAGTGGAAGCGTATTTCCAGATTACGCTTTCGACGTGTACGTAATTAATCGAACCGTTTTTTTTATGTTTTCTGTCTTATTTTTAAAATCAGATTTCAACCAGAACTTTGACTGTCTATAACTTTTTAAATATAACTCCAAATGAGTTGATTCTTTTTCCTACCTTTCTCAAATTTGGTCTAGTTTATTTTAAGATTTATTTGAAAAAATTTCAAACAACTTTTTGGTACTGTTTTTGAAATGTGTGTTAATTCAAATATATTTTTAAATAGGATTTTTGGAGAAAGGAGAAATGTTTCAAGTTTTGGAGTGCACCCTGCCTTTCCACACATTGAAGGCAAGCATTCTGAATCCCGGCATAATATTTTTGGTGTTATCGTGGATACATTATAACACCACCGCATTTCGAAGGACTCATTATTTCATGTGGTATGATCATATGCATGAGTGCATATTAATGATTTCCAGGCTGTTGGATATAACCACACTTGTGATAATATTCACCCTCATGTGCCTTGCATGCATACCGGCAGGAACCCGGGAAAACCTCTGCCTTGGGTAGGCATGAGTTTGTCGCCGGTCTCCGTCGGGACGGTTATGTCTGGTATAGCATGGTAAGGTGATATGAGAGGTGACTCTGTTGGATGAAATATATTCGTTATACTAACCATGCAGGGAATACTTAAACCTCCTGAGTCGACCGTAGATCGAGTCTTGTGCCAGTAACCCCCATACTTGTTTCGTGCTACCACTCGTCTCTACAGCAAGTAGAGTACGTTCAGTAAGTTGTCAACCTCTTTCAAGCACACACCGTACAGAGAGGCCATGGTGGAAGGTACCGGTTAGTCCCGATGGACTAAAGAAATCCGTTACTCGTGGGTAAAGAGTACATCCTCTGCAGAGATTAAATCTATTCGAATAGCCGTGTCCATGGTTAAGGATTACAGTCTGGGATGGGTCAGGTGTCGGTCTTAGTGTCGGTCCTCGGAGGTGAAACTGTTAACCAGAAATGGAATTACTACTCGTGACTTGTGATAACTATGATTATTATTATTGATGACTAACCCGTGATATTATTGTTAATATCGAGTATCTCAAGGATGGTTCTACCTCCGGGATATTCACTATGATTGTTTCTTTTAAAGCCCTTTATGTGGTGTCGCTCAGACGCCCGACTGTGGCATTTCTTTTAAAGCCCTTTATGTGGTGTCGCTCAGACGCCCTACTGTGGCATTTCTTTTAAAGCCCTTTATGTGGTGTCACTCAGACGCCCGACTGTGGCATTTCTTTTAAAGCCCTTTATGTGGTGTCGCTCAGACGCCCGACTGTGGCATTTTGTTAAGCCCTTTATGTGGTG